>NC_092172.1:40554686-40857186 GCF_045791955.1 Oncorhynchus clarkii lewisi | reverse complement strand
TTTGATTTCCATTGCTATTTTTTTTGTGATTTTGTTGTCAGCACATTCAACTATGTAAAGAAAAAAGTATTTAATAAGAATATTTCATTCATTCAGATCTAGGATGTGTTATTTTAGTGTTCCCTTTATTTATTTGAGCAGTGTATATATATATATTTTTAAACGCATCAGTACAGTGATTTGAGATCTGTATGTAAAACATTTACATCAACTTATTTTTTTTGTTGTTTCTTATTCAGAGCGACTTAAAGTTAGTGCATTCATCTTTAAGATAGCTAGGTGAGACAACGACATAGACTTGATCAAATAATACAGTATACAAACATTTTAATACACACCTACAATCTATGAACAAAAATAATAAATAATCTGAGAACAGTAATATTTTACACACACATGAAGGTACCCATAAGCAATCATTTCTGGTGTAAAAACACAAAGGTGAAAAACTGATGGATACAGCGTTTTGGAAATAAACTCTTCTTCACATGCTTGGTGCACAGTTCATCTACACGTGGCTGTGTGTGTCATGCAGAATAATGACATGCTGTTGCTGTTGAAAAAGATCTGTGAACCAGCCAAATTGTATGAATCATTCTACGTATTTCCAATACTTGGCAGGAAATGACACGCAAGCTCTTCATTTCCTTCCTGATATCTTGCGAGGCTGCTCACAAAGGAACCATTTAGCGTTTAGCATGTATCTTCACACACTCTCCACCTAATCTACACAATGGCTAATACTGTAATAAAGTGAAACATGTATAATTGTTGGAGATGTTGTGTGTGTGAGCATGTAGAGAAGGAGAGTGGGAGGTGGAGAATGGTGGTCAACAAATACAACATTTTAAAAATACAAAGTTTTAAAAATGCTTCTCTACATCACTCTGCAGTATGGAACATTTATTTCACAATATATTTCCATTTCTTCACAGTATTGCATTTTTTATTTATTCATGACATATGCGTGCCCAGCTAGTAGAAAGGAAAACACAAATCTACAGTGAATCTAGATACATATTTATGAATACCTCCCCCACGGTAAACAAACTCCACAATGTATTCAAACCCTGCACCCTCCCTCTGTCTATCTGAAGAGGCTGTGCTATGCTATGAAGGACAGAAAACCGTGCCATTGTCGAAGGCCCTCTCTCTCCTTGTCTCTAAATAAATAAATAAATAATCCCCTTTTTACTCTATGGACACTTCACTTGGAAATGGAAATGTAATTTTTTCCCCTGTCAAATCAACACTATGATGACCATTGTCTCTCCTTGTCTGGTACGACAGGCTACGTCTGGATGCTCAGGGACCCTCTCGTGGCTCCCTTTCTCTCTGTCCCCTCTCTCTCTCTCTCTCTCTCTCTCTCTCTCTCTCTCTCTTCTCCCCCCTTCTCTCTCTCTCTAAATCCCTTTAATTATCGAGCCAGGCGCTTACCGCTAGAAGATTGCGAAATGGCCTCGCCGGGCTTTTGGCATGATTAGGTTTTTATCACGTCTGAGACTGTGATGATGTAGAGGGGAATAGAGAGAGACGGCACGCATGTTCATCTACATGCTAATCAAATGGTGGCCAAGGCTCTGAAATTCATGACCTGGTTGGATGACTAACCACCCAGTGCTAACAGCACTAAACCCTTGGCAAAGATTTTATTGTGGAATAAATCAGCTCTGATAGAAGACATCTACAGAAGAATAGAGGCCTTGATTGATGCCATTTCCTTGCCTGGTGAATATAGAAATCCTCTCCATTTAGAACTAGCAAAGGGAAGATATGATTGTATTGACATGAACATTTAAAGTACAGGTGTAGGATCTTAATTTGACCCATATTGTCACAGCAAAATAATCCTGCAGCAACCGGATTTTAACATTTAGTCCATAATGTAGCTTGATCGGTGGTTAGGCTATTAGCTGGTCAAAAGTAGGCTAAATGAAAAGTGCAAAACTGTTAATATAATTTTGTTTTAGTGTGGATTTTCAGTGAATCTATGCAAATCACGAAGCTCATCTGCATAGCCTGCAGTGTAGAAAAATGATCAGCAACAAAATAATGATCAAATTAAGATCCTACACCTGTAGTTGTAAATGGACCAATATTAAATAATTTTGAGATACTTACATCTCAATGTAAATGAAATAGCAGGATTCAACCTAAAATCAGCAGAGAAAGCAAGCTGAAGGAAACTATAACGTGAAAGAACTTTGCTATTCACTAAGAAAGCCTAGGTCTTCCATGTTGCCTGTCTTTTGTCGAGATAATGCACTGAACTTTAATGACTGAAGTCATGAAAGTCACTTGAAGGAAAAGAGGCAGATTATATGAAAGGGGGAATTGTGATGTACTTAGTGGCCTGCCTTGATGCAAAGGGAAAGGAATTAGGTAAGGCAAGCTGACTGTGTGTGTGTGTGTGTGTGTGTGTGTGTGTGTGTGTGTGTGTGTGTGTGTGTGTGTGTGTGTGTGTGTGTGTGTGTGTGTGTGTGTGTGTGCGCATTTGTGAGCGCATGTGCTTGTCTGTGTGTAAGTGCGTTGTTGGAAGTAGTGTACTGAACAAACGAGTCAGATGAAACATTCTCTTTCTTACTCACTTCAATTTCCTTGCCATCAATTATTTGACAAAAACATCATTCTATATGGTGGCCAGTACTTCCCCTCTCTTCCCCTCTCTTCTCCGTTATCCATTAAGGGAGCTGCTCTGCTCATCGCTATGGTGAGTGCTAAGAGCATTCATCAGACTCATATAATAACAGTGTGATTATCAAACCCCCAGGAGAGACACACAGTCACAGAGTAATAAGAGGATTGATTGACAGATCCATGGGGTGTTACTCTAGCGTGATCTATCCTAAAATGGCCGCCGCTATTAACTTCACATTGAGGGAGATAATGTCATTTCACGCCTAATCAGCTAATCCATTAATTTTTGTTGTTGTTGCCTAAATAGAAGAAGAACACCATTACTCTAATGGCAATGTACAGACTTGAGCTAGAACGAATGAGAGTGAATGTCATTTCAACGTAAACTCACTTCATCCTGATCCAGGCAGCAACGATATCAATGCAATTCAGTTACGTGCTGCTCAGGGGAACTCTGTCCCTGACATCCAGAATATATACATTTAGAGGACTAGACTTACTGGAATATGATGTGCTCAAATAAACTTGGGGGAAAACTCATGTGTCTTAAAATAGAATAGAAATGGAATTAGCTCAAGTCTGTTGTTAATTGTTGGATTTCAAGTCACATTATGCCGGTATTCAAAGCAATTAAAAAGGATTTATATTAATGTGTTGTGACTTAAACTTCCGTTCTTACCTATTTAACATGTCCTCTACAGGAGTCTACTGTATTAGAACACTGGTATCCTAAACTGAGAGTCAATGACAAAGGCCCTCTGACTCACCTTCAGTCTGTCACGTGACTTGAGAGGAGCTTAGCTGGTGATAGAGTATCTTGGATCTCCATTTCCTCCTGGAGTACGATGAGATTAATGAGTCTTTTAATTACCACGCGTCCCATTCTGTTCATCAAAGAGAAACACCCCAACGAGCAAATCTGCTTTCATAAACATGTGACCTCTGAATGTACGTCTCTGATGATATCATGTGTTCTGACTATAAGTCTCTGAAGATATCATGTGTTCTGACTATAAGTCTCTGATGATATCATGTGTTCTGAATGTATGTCTCTGATGATATCATGTGTTCTGACTGTACGTCTCTGATGATATCATGTGTTCTGACTATAAGTTTCTGATGATATCATGTGTTCTGACTATAAGTCTCTGATGATATCATGTGTCATGACTATAAGTCTCTGATGATATCATGTGTTCTGACTGTAAGTCTCTGATGATATCATGTGTTCTGACTATAAGTCTCTGATGATATCATGTGTTCTGACTATAAGTCTCTGATGATATCATGTGTTCTGACTATAAGTCTCTGATGATATCATGTGTTCTGACTATAAGTCTCTGATGATATCATGTGTTCTGACTATGAGACTCTGATGATATCATGTGTTCTGAATGTATGTCTCTGATGATATCATGTGTTCTGACTGTACGTCTCTGATGATATCATGTGTTCTGACTATAAGTTTCTGATGATATCATGTGTTCTGACTATAAGTCTCTGATGATATCATGTGTTCTGACTGTAAGTCTCTGATGATATCATGTGTTCTGACTATAAGTCTCTGATGATATCATGTGTTCTGACTATAAGTCTCTGATGATATCATGTGTTCTGACTATAAGTCTCTGATGATATCATGTGTTCTGACTATAAGTCTCTGATGATATCATGTGTTCTGACTATGAGTCTCTGATGATATCATGTGTTCTGAATGTATGTCTCTGATGATATCATGTGTTCTGACTGTACGTCTCTGATGATATCATGTGTTCTGACTATAAGTTTCTGATGATATCATGTGTTCTGACTATAAGTCTCTGATGATATCATGTGTTCTGACTGTAAGTCTCTGATGATATCATGTGTTCTGACTATAAGTCTCTGATGATATCATGTGTTCTGACTATAAGTCTCTGATGATATCATGTGTTCTGACTGTAAGTCTCTGATGATATCATGTGTTCTGACTATAAGTCTCTGATGATATCATGTGTTCTGACTATGAGTCTCTGATGATATCATGTGTTCTGACTGTACGTCTCTGATGATATCATGTGTTCTGACTATAAGTCTCTGATGATATCATGTGTTCTGACTATAAGTCTCTGATGATATCATGTGTCATGACTATAAGTCTCTGATGATATCATGTGTTCTGACTGTAAGTTTCTGATGATATCATGTGTTCTGACTATAAGTCTCTGATGGTATCATGTGTTCTGACTATAAGTCTCTGATGATATCATGTGTTCTGACTGTAAGTCTCTGATGATATCATGTGTTCTGACTGTAAGTCTCTGATGATATCATGTGTTCTGACTATACATCTCTGATGATATCATGTGTTCTGACTATAAGTCTCTGATGATATCATGTGTTCTGACTATAAGTCTCTGATGATATCATGTGTTCTGACTGTACATATCTGATGATATCATGTGTTCTGACTATAAGTCTCTGATGATATCATGTGTTCTGACTATAGGTCTCTGATGATATCATGTGTTCTGACTATAGGTCTCTGATGATATCATGTGTTCTGACTGTACATATCTGATGATATCATGTGTTCTGACTATAGGTCTCTGATGATATCATGTGTTCTGACTGTAAGTCTCTGATGATATCATGTGTTCTGACTGTACATATCTGATGATATCATGTGTTCTGACTGTAAGTCTCTGATGATGTCATGTGTTCCCTTGGAAGAGTTGTACACATGATACTGGTGTTGAATGCACCTGTTCACAGCAGTCACAAGCAATATACGTGAACAAAAATGTAAACACACTATGCAACAATTTCAATGTTCTTACTGAGTTATAGTTCAAATAAAGAAATAAGTCAATTGAAATAAATTCATTAGGCCCTATTATACATGACTGGGCAGGGGTGCAGCCATGGGTGAGCCTTGGAGGGCATAGGCCCACCCACTTGGCAGCCAGGCCCACCCACTTGGCAGCCAGGCGTTGTAAATAAACACATGATAAATAAATAAAGACCCTTTTGTTCTTGGATCACTCAGTGTCATCATCATCACAGGAAGTGTGCTAATCGCTGCTGAGGCAGAGTGGTACTTTACCAGCATGGTAGAATAAGCAGTTCAAGACGGTGTTCCTTATCCTCACCTGTAGCTGATATGCCACCCTGCATCCCCCCTGCTGGCTTGACTTGCCTCTGATGCTCGGCCGGGTTCAACCTGGTTTGGTCTTGGATGGGAGACCAGAAAGAGCTGGAAGTGGAGTTGAAGGGCCAGTAGGAGGGCAGCAGTTCCCCCTCCAGTCTAAGGAGAGCCCCAATGCCCCCGGCACCATGATTGTAGCAATCCGGCAGCTTAAAGCTCAGGGGAGCTACTTCCATTCAGCTAGACATACCACCATAGAGAACACACACCACTATAGAGAACACACACCACCATAGAGAACACACACCACTATAGAGAACACACACCACCATAGAGAACACACACCACTATAGAGAACACCCACCACTATAGAGAACACACACCACCATAGAGAACACACACCACTATAGAGAACACACACCACTATAGAGGACACACACCACCATAGAGAACACACACCACCATAGAGAACACACACCACTATAGATAACACACACCACCATAGAGAACACACACCACTATAGAGAACACACACCACTATAGAGAACACACACCACTATAGAGGACACACACCACCATAGAGAACACACACCACCATAGAGATTACACACCACTATAGAGAACACACACCACTATAGAGAACACACACCACTATAGAGAACACACACCACTATAGAGAACACACACCACTATAGAGGACACACACCACCATAGAGAACACACACCACCATAGAGAACACACACCACTATAGATAACACACACCACTATAGAGAACACACACCACTATAGAGAACACACACCACCATAGAGAACACACACCACCATAGAGAACACACACCACTATAGAGAACACACACCACCATAGAGAACACACACCACAATAGAGAACACACAACACTATAGAGAACACACACCACTATAGAGAACACACACCACTATAGAGAACACACACCACTATAGAGAACACACACCACTATAGAGAACACACAACACTATAGAGAACACACAACACTATAGAGAACACACACCACTATAGAGAACACACACCACTATAGATAACACACACCACCATTAAAAACACACACCACTATAGATAACACACACCACTATAGAGAACACACAACACCATAGAGAACACACACCACCATAGAGAAAACAACAAACATCAGAAGTCAGCTGATCTCATTGAAGTCCATTTCCGGATCTTTGTGTAAACATTGTGACACTGAGGTAGGTCTGCCAGGGAATCTCACGCAGTAAAGGGATTGAAAGAGATATGGGAGCTGTAAAAGTTAGCCTGCCTTGGAAACTTCAGCCCCTGTGAAACAAAAAGGTTCATAGACTTTAATACAGGTTGAGTTACAGAGTTCTGACAACAATGCTGGTATAATATAATCATGGGTTGCAGTAATTTAAAATGTCTGTGTGTTGGATTCACATGATCTGGTTTGTGGATTTTCTACTGTTTCTACCCACACATTCTGCTGCTCTGTCTAGTTGTATTTCTAATCCCCCTACTGCTTTCCCTGGACTAAAACCTCCACATTACTGCAGCTTGCACTCCTATGGATGCAACCCAAGGTCTAAGAGGGGCTGCATTGTCTGCTGGTCTATAACCTTACCCTTGTGAATTGAGACCTTGAGTTGAAAACTATAAATGAACTCTTCAGTTTGAAGACAAAAACTTGCAGAACACAGTATGTCTTCATGTTTCTATGGCAACACGTGAAGAGAGAGAAAATATTGAGAGAGGGGCATGAAGGGAAACGATCGCCACACATTTAGTATGGGAGGGAGACCATCACTCACGGGAATGATTTGTCTTTCCTAAATATATCTTTTTTCTTCTTTCACACCAATCTGAGCTGGAAAACTGCAGCTGCAATACCTAACTTTTTCGAGGGATGCAACCAAATTCACAGAGAAACGTGAGTTATAGATCTGTCATTCTCGTTGAAAGCAAGTCCAAGAAGAGGTAGATCAGTTCTATGTGTGCTATTTCTATGCTTTGCGTTCTTAAGTAAAAAAATGTGCATCTTTGACATTCGGTTTAGTACACCAGTTTCAAAGAGCTGGAAATATAATCTGTTTAGTTATGGGAAATATACTTCACAGTGGGTTTAGATGCTACGATGATTCTCTCCACTAAACTTGCTTGTTTTGTCATATAATCTGAAATTAGGCAAACTTTTAGACATTTTGCAATCAGGAAATGGCGGAGCGATTTCTGCATAGTGCAGCTTTAAACGTAGTAATTTAGATTTACACTGAATTTGAGAGAGATTGAATTACTTAAGCAGGAATGGTTACATTTGATGCAGTTATCACTCATGATTGGGTGGTCACTGTTTTGCATTTTAATGAATACCAAATGGAGAATGTAAATACATTTAAATGTTATAGGAATTATTTTCAGCAATGTTTCCGGACCTACGGCATATTGTAGGAAACACCATATGAGCAGAATTACTAGTGCATCTATTCGTCATTCTGCTAGTCATTCTACTGGTCATTCTACTGGTCATTCTACTAGTCATTATACTAGTCATTATACTAGTCATTATACTAGTCATTATACTAGTCATTCTGCTAGTCATTATACTGGTCATTATACTGGTCATTCTACTGGTCATTATACTAGTCATTATACTAGTCATTATACTGGTCATTATACTAGTCATTATACTGGTCATTATACTAATCATTATACTAGTCATTATACTAGTCATTATACTGGTCATTCTACTAGTCATTATACTAGTCATTATACTAGTCATTATACTAGTCATTATACTAGGCATTATACTGGTCATTATACTAGTCATTATACTAGTCATTATACTGGTCATTATACTAGTCATTATACTGGTCATTATACTGGTCATTCTACTGGTCATTATACTAGTCATTATACTAGTCATTATACTAGTCATTATACTAGTCATTATACTGGTCATAATACTGGTCATTCTACTGGTCATTATACTAGTCATTATACTGGTCATTATACTAGTCATTATACTGGTCATTATACTAGTCATTATACTAGTCATTATACTAGTCATTATACTAGTCATTATACTGGTCATTATACTAGTCATTATACTGGTCATTATACTAGTCATTATACTAGTCATTATACTAGTCATTATACTGGTCATTCTACTAGTCATTATACTAGTCATTATACTAGTCATTATACTAGTCATTATACTAGTCATTATACTAGGCATTATACTGGTCATTATACTAGTCATTATACTAGTCATTATACTGGTCATTATACTAGTCATTATACTGGTCATTATACTAGTCATTATACTAGTCATTATACTGGTCA
Organism: Oncorhynchus clarkii lewisi; assembly: GCF_045791955.1. Taxonomy (NCBI): domain Eukaryota; kingdom Metazoa; phylum Chordata; class Actinopteri; order Salmoniformes; family Salmonidae; genus Oncorhynchus; species Oncorhynchus clarkii. Next base: position 40,848,081 of record NC_092172.1, on the reverse strand, counting down.
TTATACTGGTCATTCTACTGGTCATTATACTAGTCATAATACTGGTCATTCTACTGGTCATTATACTAGTCATTATACTGGTCATTATACTAGTCATTATACTGGTCATTATACTAGTCATTATACTAGTCATTATACTAGGCATTATACTGGTCATTCTACTGGTCATTATACTAGTCATTATACTGGTCATTATACTAGTCATTATACTGGTCATTATACTAGTCATTATACTAGTCATTATACTAGGCATTATACTGGTCATTATACTAGTCATTATACTAGTCATAATACTGGTCATTCTACTGGTCATTATACTAGTCATTATACTGGTCATTATACTAGTCATTCTGCTAGTCATTATACTGGTCATTCTACTGGTCATTATACTAGTCATTCTACTAGTCATTATACTAGTCATTATACTGGTCATTATACTAGTCATTATACTGGTCATTATACTAGTCATTATACTAGTCATTATACTAGTCATTATACTAGTCATTCTGCTAGTCATTATACTAGTCATTATACTGGTCATTATACTTGTAACGGATCTCGTCCTCCTCTTCTAAGGAGGAGAAGCGAGAAGGATCGGAGGACCAATGCGCAGCGTGATAAGTGTCCATAATGTTTAATCAAACACAACAGAACACTGGAACAAAACAATAAACGTGAATAAACGAAACAGTCCCGTGTGGTAACACACACTGACACGGAAGACAAACACCCACAACTCAAAAGGGAAACCAGGCTACCTAAGTATGATTCTCAATCAGGGACAACGATTGACAGCTGCCTCTGGTTGAGAACCATACTAGGCCGAAAACAGAAATCCCAAATTACAGAAAAACGAACATAGACAACCCACCCAACTCACTCCCTGACCATACTAAAACAAAGACATAACAAAGGAACTAAGGTCAGAACGTGAAAATACTAGTCATTCTACTTATGTGGTCTACATGTCCTTTTGGGGCAATTAGACAAGACTTGTTTGATCGTTTGTTTTGACCTTTAAAATCCACGTCATGTAAATTCACGAGATATCATCAGCGGTACATTGTATAAATGAACATAGTGAGTGTGATGAGTTGCCCTGAAAGAAAACAGATAATCACGTTTGTTCCGACAACATTTTTGGCGGTGGAAAAAAAAGCAAACAAAACATAACCATGAATATCAAAGGGGCTGCAGCTGCCCATAATGAGGCCTGAGTCTGAAAGGTCATTGGATCTGGAACACTTTGTTGGTGTTCACTGGCTGCGTTTGTGTGGCTTTACTGTTGCCTTTGTTGAGACTAATTGGCCCTCCGTGGTTTAAACGGGGCCCTTTATGTGACGTATGACATGGATAATACATCATCTGCTTCATGTTGGTTCGTTTGGTTTTTCATCTATTTCTCACAGATATCTTCCATTGTGAAGGAATATGACTGTTGGCCGTGAAAGCATAGGGTTTTTACCCATCTTATAACTGGCGTAGTCGGCAGAGCATGTCAGAATAAAAGTATGACTTTCAAAATAAAAGCGTACCGCTGATATTGACAATACCATCACGTTACAGACCTACAAAGTGTTTCTTCAGTCTCGCTTTACAATAAGGGCTCCTAATACCTATGCAGTTGGTTGTTATTTTACAATAAGGGCTCCTAATACCTATGCAGTTGGTTGTTATTTTACAATAAGGGCTCCTAATACCTATGCAGTTGGTTGTTATTTTACAATAAGGGCTCCTAATACCTATGCAGTTGGTTGTTATTTTACAATAAGGGCTCCTAATACCTATGCAGTTGGTTGTTATTTTACAATAAGGGCCCCTAATACCTATGCAGTTGGTTGTTATTTTACAATAAGGGCTCCTAATACCTATGCAGTTGGTTGTTATTTTACAATAAGGGCCCCTAATACCTATGCAGTTGGTTGTTATTTTACAATATGGGCCCCTAATACCTATGCAGTTAGTTGTTATTTTACAATAAGGGCTCCTAATACCTATGCAGTTGGTTGTTATTTTACAATAAGGGCCCCTAATACCTATTCAGTTGGTTGTTGTGCACATACAGTACAATGTACTAATGCAGGTTCAGTGTTAACTACAGTGTAGAATATTCAAACAAGACTAAAGACAAGACAATATGAAAATGTTTGCACTGACTCCTCTAGATAAGAGCGTCTGCTAACTGACTAAAATGTAAATGTAATGATTATTAAGTGTTTATACATTAAGCAGATGCTCAAGACATTGAACCTGGAAAATGTATCCTTTCTCAGGAGCATAAATTATTTCCCCATTCATTTTAATCACCTCATTAGTGTTCCCTGGGGGGGTGGGAGGGAATCACATTTATCTACTGTATGTGTGTGAGAAACGCTGCCTGTCTCAATACCTACTACCCAGTCTCATCGCCTTCACAGAACTGAGTGAACCATAAAATGCGACCCAAGGGGTTTGCTAAGCTCATCCCTCTGTCTCCCCTTACTTTCACCACACACGATTCTATTACATTTCACTTTCACCACACACGATTCTATTACAGTAAACTGTCAGGTCTCTGAGGGCTGAGTATCCCTCCTACCCCCACCCCCTTCCTTCCCCCTTCCCGAAGGAGATCTCCCCTAAGAGTTGAAGCAGAGAGCTAATATGGGAAACTCAGCGAGTGGTATACTGAAGATGAGACTGAAGAGTGAGTGGAGATACGAGCGAGGAGTGAACACTAATTATTTTAGAGAGCTACAGCACTGAGTGCTTGTATTGTCGCCCTGCTACCCAGTACAGCTGCTATTGTAGAAACAGCTCTGTACTATTCCACAAACATTTATCGGAATATGTCCACATGGATAATCGGCTTAGCAGAAAGCAATTCGTTCCTCCTGAATATGTGTTCAGGGTGATTGTAGACAATGAGGATATTTTGCTGTGCGGCTGGGAAGATGGGTTGGGGGGGGGGGGGGGGGGGTGTTGGAAGGAGTTATACAGGGGATCTCTCTTCAGTCACCAGTAGGGGATGCTGTGACATAGTTGAGTTTATTAGGATCCCCATTAGCTACTGCAAATTTAGCAGCTACTCTTCCTGGGGTCCATTAACTACTGCACATGCAACAGCTACTCATCCTCGGGTCCATTAACTACTGCACATGCAGCCGCTAATCTTCCTTGGGTCCATTAACTACTGCACATGCAGCAGCTACTCTTCCTGGGGTCCATTAACTACTGCACATGCAGCAGCTACTCTTCCTGGGGTCCATTAACTACTGCAAATTTAGCAGCTACCCTTCCTGGGGTCCATTAACTACTGCCCATGCAACAGCTACTCTTCCTGGGGTCCATTAACTACTGCACATGCAACAGCTACTCATCCTGGGGTCCATTAACTACTGCACATGCAACAGCTACTCTTCCTGGGGTCCATTAACTACTGCACATGCAACAGCTACTCTTCCTGGGGTCCATTAACTACTGCACACGCAGCAGCTACACTTCATGGGGTCCATTAACTACTGCACACGCAGCAGCTACACTTCATGGGGTCCACATAAAATGTACAAATACTGTATATGACAAAGTACAGAACAGTCATACTGAAGACAAGGACATTAAATTAAAAATAATAATGAAAATAATGAGTTAAATATAGGAAAGACACCAAGAGACAACAAAAATACTATTTACTCAATATTCCTATGTACATATTCATATTCTTATGTACAGCACAGTTACACTTGATCTTTAGAAAGAGGAGAGGAGCTGTGATACTTTTTTAAAGCTAAACTTGCTTTTTGCCTGAGTAACCTCTGGTGGCAGAGCATTACACGATGACATGGCTCTATACATAACTGAGCGATGCATTAAATCTGTTTTTGGTTTGGGTACCGTGAAGAAACCCATAGTTGTGTGTCTGTTGGGAAATGTACGTCTGTTTGAAGTGTATGCAAATAGATTATACAAGTGGTTAGGCATTTTCAACACACAAAATGTTTCTGAAAAAGACTGTGTGTGCCAGTTAAGCACAAGGCGTGCTGCTCTGTTTTGAGCCAGCTGCAGCTTCGCTAGGTCTTTCTTTGCTCCACCAGACCACATTACAGAGTCTGAACAACGAGTACAGGTGATCTTTGTGTCAAAAACGCAGAACATCTTTTTTATAACAGACATACAGTGACGTGTTTTTCTGGATTTTTTGTGTTGTTATTCTGTCTCTCACTGTTCAAATAAACCTGATTGATAATTTCTTTGTCAGTGGGCAAACGTACAAAATCAGCAGGGGATCAAATACTTTTTTCCCTCACTGTACATCTCCCCATCTTCACAACAACTCTGCCAATATGACTTGACCATGATTACTCCTAGTAGTTCCACTTGTTCAACTTGTTCAATGGGCACACCCTTTAAAAAAATGTATTTATTTTATTGAAGCTTAATTTAACTAGTCAAGTTGGTTAAGAACAAATTCTTACTTACAATGCACAACTCCAGATGAGGTTTAGGTCTAAGAGAATGCTTTGAACCAAACACAATGCTTTTGATGTAGATGTATTCAAGACCAGTTTATTTTTGAATGACCCATTCTGACACGGACTGTAACTCCTTGTTAAGAGTCTCAGTGAGCTCACTGGCTGTAGGTGTTGATGCGTAGCGTGTACAATCATCAGCATACATAGTCATTTTAGCTTCTTGTAAGACAAGTGGCAAATCATTTGTAAAAATAGAGAAGAGTAATGGTCCAAAGTAACTGCCCTGAGGGATACCGCACTGTACATATCTGATGTCAGAGAAGCTTCCATTGAAGAATACTCTCTGAGCTCTATTGGCTTAGTAACTCTCCAACCATGTGATGGCATGTCATGTAAAGCCATAACAAGTTAGTTTTTATCAATATCAAATTATAATCAATAACATAAAATATTGCACTGAAATCTAACAATACAGCTCCAACTATCATCTTATTATCCATTTATTTTAGCCAATCAACAGTCATCTGAGTCAGTGCAGTACAAGTTGAGTTGCCCTTCTCTATAGGCATGCTGAAAGTCAGTAGTTTGTTCAAACACAATTTTCTCCATCAGTTTACTAAGAACAGGCAGCAAACTGATTGGTCGGCTGTTAGAGCCAGCAAAGGGTGCTTTACTATTTTTAGGTAGTTTCCTTCCACGTCTGTGGACACACACACTCCTTGAGGCTTTGGTTAAAGACATTGCAAATAAGGGTGTCAATACAGTCTGCTACCATTCCCAATAGTTTTCCATCTAGGTTGTCTATACCTGGTGGTAATACAGTCTGCTACCATTCCCAATAGTTCTCCATCTAGGTTGTCTATACCTGGTGGTAATACAGTCTGCTACCATTCCCAATAGTTCTCCATCTAGGTTGTCTATACCTGGTGGTAATACAGTCTGCTACCATTCCCAATAGTTTTCCATCTAGGTTGTCTATACCTGGTGGTAATACAGTCTGCTACCATTCCCAATAGTTCTCCATCTAGGTTGTCTATACCTGGTGGTAATACAGTCTGCTACCATTCCCAATAGTTCTCCATCTAGGTTGGCTATACCTGGTGGTAATACAGTCTGCTACCATTCCCAATAGTTCTCCATCTAGGTTGTCTATACCTGGTGGCTTATCATTATTGGTGGATAACAATCGTTTTCCCACCTTTTCCACTCAAACTTTACCAAATTCAAAACAGAAATCCTTCTCTTTCATTATTAGATCTTCAATACACAACTATGATGGTTCACTGTTGTCATTTCACTTCCCTGTTTGTCCACTATACCACTGAAATAGTAATTGAAATGATTGTTTATATCAAAAGGTTTTGTTATAAATGACCCATCAACTTCAGTGAACAATGGAGATGAATAGGGTTCTTTGCCCACAATATAAGTTATGGTGCTTCAAAGTCTTTTTCCATGATTATTTATGTCATTTGCCTTGTTTTAGTAACACAATTTCTTATTTTTCTGTTAAGTTTAGTCACATATTTTCTCAGTTTACAGTATGTCAACCAATCAGCTGAGCAGGCTGACTTGTTTGCCACCTGCCCTTCCCCCATGGGAGAGACTAAGCATCCCATTGACAGCCTGACCAATTCGAAAATGAATTATCGGTTTGCACTTTAGCCACGTACCCCACTCTCTGCATAGAACTTACGTTAAGTTACAGACCTTAGCAATTACCCTTTCAGAACCCTAACCTCAAACATTAGACCTAGCATTTACATTCTCAGAATCCTAACCTCAAACATTAGACCTAGCATTTACATTCTCAGAACCCTAACCTCAAACATTAGACCTAGCATTTACTCTCCCAGAACCCTAACATTAAACATTAGACCTAGCAGTTACCCTCTCAGAATCCTAACCTCAAACAGACCTAGCATTTACATTCTCAGAACCCTAACCTCAAACATTAGACCTAGCAGTTACCCTCTCAGAATCCTAACCTCAAACAGACCTAGCATTTACATTCTCAGAACCCTAACCTCAAACAGACCTAGCATTTACCCTCTCAGAACCCTAACCTCAAACATCAGGTCACCAAAAATTCTGAAATTTCCATCCCCAATTACAACATTTTCCTTCAAGACAGAACTGCTAAAGGGGGCGGAATTGCAATCTACTGTAGAGATAGCCTTCAGAGTTCTGTCATACTATCCAGGTCTATGCCCAAACAGTTTGAGCTTATACTTTTAAAGATCCCTCTCCCCAGAAATAAGTCCCTCACTGTTGCTGCTTGTTATAGACCCCCCCCCCCCCCCCCCCTTAGTTCCCAGCTGTGCCCTGGACACCATATGTGAATTGATTTCCCCCGCCATCTAATTGTCCGAGTTTACTGCTAGGTGACCTAAACTAGGATATGGTTAACACCCCGGCCGTCCTACAATCTAAGCTAGATGCTCTCAATCTCACTCAAATGATCAAGGAACCTACCAGGTACAACCCCAAATCCGTTAACATGGGCACCCTCACAGATATCATCCTGACCAACTTGCCCTCTAAATACACCTCTGCTGTTTTCAACCAGGATCTCAGCGATCACTGCCTCATTGCCTGCGTCCGTTATGGGTCCGTGGTCAAACGACCACCCCTCATCACTGACAAACGCTCCCTAAAACACTTCTGCGAGCAGGCCTTTCTAATCGACCTGGCCCGGGTATCCTGGAAGGATATTGACCTCACCCCGTTAGTAGAGGATACCTGGTTGTTCTTTAAAAGTGCTTTCCTCACCATCTTAAATAAGCATGCCCCTTTCAAAACATTTTGAAATAAGAACAGATATAGCCCTTGGTTCACTCCAGACTTGACTGCCCTTGACCAGCACAAAAACACTTGATCTACACCTGTTGTATTCGGCGCATGTGACTAACAACATTTGATTTGATATGATCCCTGAGGGACTGGAATGTCTGAAGGTTTTAAGAGCATGTTCACTGCGGGAACATTCATAACCCTGTTCTGGTCTTTTTGACGGATACCATTCAAAAACATTGTTCATATGAGATTGTACATTTGTGAGAATATGTGGTGTTGTGCAATGTCTTATAAGGTTTGAGTGAACAAAGACTATGAGTCAGCCATAAATCTGTATAAAAATGGATATCCCTCTGGGTATTGAATTAGTTTCCTTGTGATCATTTACAGTAAAACCATTACATTTGGGATGCTGGCCTTCTAGGCAGAGTCACAAAGAAAAATACTTATCTCAGACAGGCCAATAAAAAGAAAAGATTAAGATGGGCAAAATAACACAGACACTGGACAGAGGAACTCTGCCTAGAAGGCCAGCATCCCGGAGTCGCCTCTTCACTGTTGACGTTGTGTTTTGCAGGTACTATTTAATGAAGCTGCCCGTTGAGGACTTGTGAGGCGTCTGTTTCTCAAACTAGACATTCTAATGTACTTGTCCTCTTTCTCAGTTGTGCACCGGGGCCTCCCACTCCTCTTTCTATTCAGGTTAGAGCCCGTTTCCGCTATACGGTGAAGGGAGTAGTACACAGCGTTGTACGAGATCTTCAGTACTTGGCAGTTTCTCGCATGGAATAGCCTTAATTTCTCAGAACAAGAATAGACTGACGAGTTTCAGAAGAAAGGTCTTTGTTTCTGGCCATTTTGAGTCTGTAATCAAACCCACAAATGCTGATGCTCCAGATACTCAACTAGTCTAAAGAAGGGCAGTTTATTTAACTTGGCAAGTCAGTTAAGAACAAATTCTTATTCACAATGACAGCCTAGGAACAGTGGGTTAACTGCCTTGTTCAGGGGTAGAACGACAGATTTTTACCTTGTCAGCTCAGGGATTTGATGTAGCAACCTTTCAGTTACTGGCCCAATGCTCTAACCACTAGGCTACCTGCCACTATTGGTTCTTTAATGAGCACAACAGTTTTCAGCTGTGCTAACATAATTACAAAAGGGTTTTCTAATGATCAATTAGCCTTTTAAAATTATAAACTTGGATTAGCTAACACAATGTGCCATTGGAACAGTGATGGTTGCTGATAATGGGCCTCTGTATGCCTATGTAGATATTCCATAAAAAAATTGCTGTTTCCAGCTACAATAGTCATTTACAACATTATCAATGTCTACACTGTGTTTCTGGAAATGATCAATTTGATGTTATTTTAATGGACAAAAACAATGTGCTTTTCTTTCAGTAAAGAGGACATTTCTAAGTGACCCCAAACTTTTGAATGGTAGTGTATATTTTTGTAAAGGAAAATCAAGCCTGAAATTTCAAAGTTGAAATTACAAACTTCAGAAGCATTTAAAAACGTCAAATACACTACAAGTTTAAAATGTCCTGCATTGCAGGAAAGTTACCCTGCAACAGGGTGATCAAATTAAGATCCTACATCTGTACCCTGTATATTGTACATCCTGTCTATTGTAGTTAATTTATTGCATCTATTTCTAAATATGCAGAGATCAGGGTAGAGAGTCATGGCTGTGTGTGAGCATCGTATCAAAAATGAACACGACAAGATTGTTTCCCGAGGGACAGTGACTCCTGAGGAAGCGAGCGGTCTTTAATAAAGAGTTCCATTTCCATCCTCTACTCTAGCTTCCTTTAATCCAACGTGGGAGAGAGGAGAGAGGAGAGGGGAGAGAGGAGAGAGAGGAGAGAAGAGAGAGAGGAGAGCCTTCCTCTGCCTTTGGACTGTTTAACCCTTTAGAACCAGGGTTTTCTAACTTTTTGGGTTGACCCAGTTAGACACAACTAGAACTGTCCGCACCTATGTCCTTAAATATCTATTCACAAACCTACGTTCTGTAAAGAACCGTAATATGCATGTTATAGTAGCCAACTAATACTAGAAATGTAACACTAACATGGGAAAAGAAGGTTTAGCAACAACACAACTGAGATCAACCGAACAAGCAATTTGTTTATCTAAGCACACAAGGAAGCAATATGCAGAGCATGAAGATGGCAACATGGCTTTGATTATTGCATCAAACAACCCACTGAATTTATTTCACCCATTGACTTTTAGCCTTTGCTGTGAAATAGGTCCGTTTTAGGAGCCGAGTTAGTCATCCACTACCACAGACACTCTACACTCTACATCCCCAGGTGGCAGCAGCAACCGGGTCAGGTGGTCTCCCTGTTAGCCATCCACTACCACAGACACTCTACATACCCAGGTGGCAGCAGCAACCGGGTCAGGTGTTCTCCCTGTTAGCCAGCCACTACCACAGACACTCTACATCCCCAGATGGCAGCAGCAACCGGGTCAGGTGCTCTCCCCGTTTGCCATCCACTACCACAGACACTCTACACTCTACATTACCAGGTGGCATCAGCAACCGGGTCAGGTGTTCTCCCTGTTAGCCATCCACTACCACAGACACTCTACACTCTACATCCCCAGATGGCAGAAGCAACCGGGTCAGGTGTTCTCCCCGTTAGCCATCCACTACCACAGACACTCTACACTCTACATCCCCAGATGGCAGAAGCAACCGGGTCAGGTGTTCTCCCCGTTAGCCATCCACTACCACAGACACTCTACATCCCCAGGTGGCAGCAGCAACCGGGTCAAGTGTTCTCCCTGGAAATCTTTGTACGGTCGTTGTTGATGAAGACTTGCAGTTTATTGATGAATAGTTTTATGTTAGGTTTTATAGTCATAGAGAAGAAAGGACTGGACCTTTCTATTTAAATACAGGTAGGTCTCGGGGCTTGTGATGAGGGCTTGGATGAGAGGCCTACTGGCTTAAATGTTTTGAAGATGGGAACTATGGAGAGCTGGGATGAGAGGACTACTGGCTTGAGTGTCTTGAAGAAAGGGGCTGTGGAGAGCTGGGATGAGAGGACTACTGGCTTGAGTGTCTTGAAGAAAGGGGCTGTGGAGAGCTGGGATGAGAGGACTACTGGCTTGAGTGTCTTGAAGCTGGGTGCTGTGGAGAGCTGGGATGGGAGGACTGCTGGCTTGAGTGTCTTGTAGAAAGGGGCTGTGGAGAGCTGGGATGAGAGGACTACTGGCTTGAGTGTCTTGAAGAAAGGGGCTGTGGAGAGTTGGGATGAGAGGACTACTGGCTTTAAGTGTCTTGAAGCTGGGTGCTGTGGAGAGATGGGATGAGAGGACTACTGGCTTTAAGTGTCTTGATGCTGGGTGCTGTGGAGAGATGGGATGAGAGGACTACTGGCTTTAAGTGTCTTGAAGAAAGGGGCTGTGGAGAGTTGGGATGAGAGGACTACTGGCTTTAAGTGTCTTGACGCTGGGTGCTGTGGAGAGATGGGATGAGAGGACTACTGGCTTTAAGTGTCTTGAAGAAAGGGGCTGTGGAGAGTTGGGATGAGAGGACTACTGGCTTTAAGTGTCTTGAAGCTGGGTGCTGTGGAGAGATGGGATGAGAGGACTACTGGCTTTAAGTGTCTTGAAGAAAGGGGCTGTGGAGAGTTGGGATGAGAGGACTACTGGCTTTAAGTGTCTTGAAGCTGGGTGCTGTGGAGAGATGGGATGAGAGGACTACTGGCTTTAAGTGTCTTGATGCTGGGTGCTGTGGAGAGATGGGATGAGAGGACTACTGGCTTGAGAGTCTTGAAGAAACGGGCTGTGGAGAGTTGGGATGAGAGGACTACTGGCTTGAGTGTCTTGAAGATGGGTGCTGTCATGGTGTTGCCCTCTTTGTGTACAGCAAGCCCCATCCCCCTCTCCCTGCCTCCTACAACTAGGCTGCTGTGGTCAGAGAGGTCGTATATTCCTGAGGAGATCATCTCCTCATGGCCACAGTATAGAGACAGAGTGAGTTTTCATAGAGAACAAAGGAATTTCTTCCACCTCACAGAACTTGAGGTCCGAACAACATTTTTGTTCCGGATAAGGTATAAAAGATTGGTGAAGAATCCAGCTACGAACAGGTCCGTTTGGTGCAACTTGGGGAAGCTCATGGGAGACGGTGCGGTCACATTACCATAACGCTGTTTATATAATAGCCTCAGATATAAGGTTTACATCTAATTGTTGTATAAGATGAATGAGTGAGGATGATACTGTTTGTCAAATTGTATAATGTGATTTTGGACTGTTTAATGAAGGAAACTCCAATTCCCTTTTGAGTTTAACTAAACCAGAGGACCGCCCATGAGCCCAGTTAGGGTCGGGCATCCTGGGACAAGCCCTCTTCTGCAACTCCCGAATAAAACCCCAACTTTGAGAATGTCTCAACAGACCATGTTTTCTCTCAATCACGAGAGGACAAAGGTTGCAGACCAGCTTACCTCGATAAAGAGAGGACCAAGGTTTGAGACAATTGCTGAATCTTTTAACCATACCACGTGGTTACACTCTTAGACTATCGATACCGACAGAATAAGAAGTATTGATATTAATTACTAGTCTGCAGCTAGGAATTCGGTATCATTGAACGCAAAGAACGACAACCGCTGACACATCTATCCCTAACGACATGAATGAATGTCACTCTGAACTATCCACTCTAACCACGACAGAGAGAGAGAGAGAGGACGGAAACTCTCCAACAGAAACAAACTTTTCAGCAGAGATCCCGACGACACACTGAGCATAAATATATATATATTGATTGCAATTGTTCCCGAATGAGTGACCGTTCATGTGCAAAGGATTAGCATTTCAATTGTTATAATTATCAACTGTGTGTTGTATTATCTCAGTTGACCCCCACTTCCCTTTTGTACAACAAGCCGCCTTGCCGGTTTAGCCCACTAGGGCACATTCCCCTATCATTTCTTGTAACCATATTTACTTTGTTTGTTTGTTTATGCATTTCTGTGAATTACTTAGTTAGTAAATAAATGATTTAAGACAATTGATGTATGGATGACTCATAGTGAAGACTTGGTTCGTGCAGATAACCAACAATTTACGACGTTTGGAATGAGACTAACGGAGGTAAAGTAAATAATTCATTAATACGAAGACTAATTGATCAGATATAAAATATCTGAAAAGTTATATTAGGAAATTATAACTTTGTAATCTAAATATTTTCCTTGGTGCCCCGACTTCCCAGTTAATTACAGTTACATGATTAATCAGTTTAATCGCGTAATACTAATTACAGAGAATCTTTGATAAAAACTAAAAGTCTTAATTTAAAGACACAACAGTGCTATGGAGAGATGGGATGAGAGGACTACTGGCTTGAGGAGCATTTTTTATTTGATCAACTATAACAGTGTTAGAGGACACAGACAATTGATACATCATTCTGGAGCGAACAAACATTTACTGGAGCTCACGGGACCCATGAGTAGTCCTAAGGAGTGTACTAGGGTCGGAGTTATGACCGGGCTCTAAGGGGCCTGGCCCGCCCTACCGTACTCCTTGCCCATCCAAATGAAATATTGAAATATTGATCATTTATTTGACCGAGATGCGTGCCGACAGAAAGACGAATCAATCTCAGATAAAGCATCCGAGCCACTGAAACAGCGACCCTCTGTCTCCGTACGTGTAGACCGTGTAGGCTATCTGATGCTGTCTGGACAAAAGGAGTCTGGCATGTTATACTTTTTTCTGGCCAGACAGCGTCAGATACATGGGCTACATACAGTACAGTAAGACAGATGGGAGCAGCGAAGCGAGGTGGCTCACTCTCGCCAAAATCTGTCCTGAATAAGCCCAATGTGGTTCAATGGTTATAATATGCAAACCTAAGCTTGTCGCCTGCATTCCCGCCTTTGGGACAACAACTCACATTGTTAGGACGGAGACATGAACATCTCGTCATTATATACTGTCAGGGAAATTGCAAGATTATGTTATAATGCTTGTATTGTATTATAATGGTAGTTTTATTCGACATAATAGAGTATTATGTTAACTATTGTGTGTGTGTTCTACTGAGTAGGGCCTCTATGAGATAGCACTGACAGAGAAGATTTACGATGTCTTTGGGTGATAAAACCCAAAGAGCATTCCAGATAACATGAGGTAATGTTTTTGTGCTATACCGTACCAGGGTGAGACGGGTTCCAGTTTGGAGTAGGAGGACCAGACACTGGTTTTCACAATGAAAACTGTGGACACAGCAGTTGCTGTCTGCTATGTATTATAGATACCTTTCATACAAATCTTAACCTTGTGACCATTCTATGTATCTGTTGTTCATCATGTAGGTTGAGAGGTGTGTATCTTGGCTATAAAAGATCTTTGTACTTTTGTGTTGTCACTTTCAATGGTTCATTAGAAATGGTGCAGCATTGAAAGTCATTGCTAGTGCAAAGCTCTTATTATTAAAGATGTAGTTTAAGTATAACTCTGACTCGTGTGTTAAGTTTAACTCTCCTCATTTGGTAATACAGAAATTAACCACCTCAATACAGATCTCTGGTTTCAGCCACTTGCGAATTAGAAAGGAAAGTTGGCGGGTGCACAGTGCACAGTTCGGATGCTGGATTCCCCTCAAGTAAATGTATGTTTGGCCAAAATTATACAAATATATATAAAATTACACATGTAATTTGCCAAAAATATATAATTACACCTAAATCATTCTAAACACTGTCACGTCGTTGACTATCATTAAATGTAAAGACTGTATATCATCAAATCAATTCTCTATGTGTCATTTAATTACGCAATTAAACTAATCATTTAACTTTAATTAACTAGGAAGTCGGGGCACAACGGGAAACATGTTGTTTATTGAGTCAATTTCCCGAATATAACTCTTCAGATGTTTTTATTTCTTATCAAAACAGTCGCTCATTAATGAATTTTATTACCTCATCAGTCTCATTATTGAATGTCACAAATCCTTGGATATCTGCACGAACCCTAGATCATGAATCAGCGCTATACAAATTGGTTTAATTATTTATTTACTAAACTAACTAATTAAATCACATAATTACATAAACACACACACAATTAGTTCATACATGGCTTATTGCATGACACAAAGAAATAGTCCCTAGCGGACGACACCGATGTGACGGCTTGGAAGATAAAGGAAAGAGGTGGGGACTGCTCAAGAGGGGGACACTCATAGCTGATAACTACACTCATAGAAATTGCTAATACTTTGAATATGAACAACCGCTCATTCGAAAATAAATGGCAATTGACATATTTACGAGTGTATGTCTGTCTCGCTCTGTGGTCCCTGGTCCATCTGCTGGAGAGAGTCAACAAAAAAGTCTCTGTGGTCCCTGGTCCATCTGCTGGAGAGAGTCGACAGAAAAGTCTCTGTGGTCGCCGGTCCATCTGCTGGAGAGAGTCGACAGAAAAGTCTCTGTGGTCCCTGGTCCATCTGCTGGAGAGAGTCGACAGAAAAGTCTCTGTGGTCCCCGGTCCATCTGCTGGAAAGAGTCGACAGAAAAGTCCCTGGTTGCGTTCCTAATGCATACGTCAAGCGTACCCATGTTGTTGCATAGAATAGATGTTTGGGCGGTTGTCGGGATTCTTCATCCTAGGCTACGTATATTTCCAGTTGCAGACTGAAAAGGCCTCGTCTAAGATTTGCTTCTTCTGTGGCAATGTTTTAGAGTCGAACCGTTTCTAGCCGTGTAGCCGATGCTACATGCTGTACAGTCTCCTCAGCCTACAGAGTTGTAGTTCTTAATCTCATGGCCTACAGAGTTGTAGTTCTTAATCTCATGGCCTATAGAATTGTAGTTCTTAATCTCATGGCCTACAGAGTTGTAGTTCTTAATCTCATGGCCTATAGAATTGTAGTTCTTAATCTCATGGCCTACAGAGTTGTAGTTCTTAACCTCATGGCCTATAGAGTTGTAGTTCTTAACCATTTCACATCTAGCTACCGCTTCATGTTTTCTGATCTCATGGCCTATCGAGTTGTAGTTCTTAACCTCATGGCCTATAGAGTTGTAGTTCTTAACCATTTCACATCTAGCTACCGCTTCATGTTTTCTGATCTCATGGCCTACAGAGTTGTAATTCTTAATCTCATGGCCTATAGAGTTGTAGTTCTTAATCTCATGGTCTACAGAGTTGTAGTTCTTAATCTCATGGCCTATAGAGTTGTAGTTCTTAACCATTTCACATCTAGCTACCGCTTCATGTTTTCTGATCTCATTGTCTATCGAGTTGTACTTCTTAACCTCATGGCCTATAGAGTTGTAGTTCTTAACCATTTCACATCTAGCTACCCCTTCATGTTTTCTGATCTCATGGCCTATCAAGTTGTAGTTCTTGACCTCATGGCCTATAGAGTTGTAGTTCTTAACCATTTCACATCTAGCTACCGCTTCATGTTTTCTGATCTCATGGCCTATCAAGTTGTAGTTCTTAATCTCATGGGCTACAGAGTTGTAGTTCTTAACCTCATGGCCTACAGAGTTGTAGTTCTTAACCTCATGGCCTATCGAGTTGTAGCTATTTCAACGTGGGGACTCCGTCCCGGCGTTCTGACTTAATGTACATTTTTTAGGAAGTGCTTTTATACTCTGTGGAAAAAGGGGTGATTCCATGACGCTTGATGTAATGTCTGACCTCACGGGGGCGTGGCCACTGACTAGTTAAAACTTTACAGCTAAACAAGTATCTCGTTAAGACGGCCAGCATCACATTACATCTTCTAACAAATAGTTTCATATTCAATCATGTATTTTATATAACCATCAGATTAAAATCCTATACTTGGGAAGTGGACACAATCAAAAACACAGTTATATATTGTTCTACTGTCTTTCCTGATGTCACACAATAAAACCAATTAGACAGGATTGTTCCTTAAAATACCCACGGACAATTCCCACATTCTCAAAAACAGGAGTTTTGGCAAGAGAATCTCTTTGTTTTCTCTCCCTCAAAATTGCATGGCAGTGAGGAGAGTTTTTCAGCCAGGAATTTACGAGTGAGGTAATAAAACCTGTGGTGGGGGAGAGAGTGAGAGAAGGGGGGTGGGGCACGATATACACTCAAAAGGGACCACGTCGTGACAACCCTTTACCAGAGATCTTGACTTATAGCCACAGAGGATCATTAGCTTCTTTTTAATTATATAAATAGCTGTGGATTATTTCAAATCACAAGTGTATCCTATGCCTATTTGGGCAGTGTGTGTGGCAACAGGCCTCGCTGATTATTGACTTGTGGCTGTCAGGGAAAAACATCTAAAATGTGTGAAGATAATGTTTCTTCCGTGTAATTTTAAATGTTGAGACAAGAAGAAGAAGAAGATATTAATATTATTATTAACAGAAGGGGAGGGGTGTGTGGTAAAGATACTCCAGAATGTATGCACTCAGCTCTACAGAATGTATGCACTCAGCTCTACAGAATGTATGCACTCAGCTCTACAGAATGTATCCACTCAGCTCTACAGAATGTATGCACTCAGCTCTACAGAATGTATGCACTCAGCTCTACAGAATGTATGCACTCAGCTCTACAGAATGTATGCACTCAGCTCTACAGAATGCATGCACTCAGCTCTACAGAATGTGCTCCGCTGTCTCGCGCCAATTCTTGTACATTCATTGTTTCATTGTGTGAATTGTTTTCCCCTTGATTGTTTATTTTTATCATTCTCCATTATATATGTCACCAGTAGGCCTAGTAAATGTATTGTTAATCTCCCTTATATATGTCACCAGTAGGCCTAGTAAATGTATTGTTAATCCCCATTACATATGTCACCAGTAGTCCTAGTAAATGTACCATTAATCTCCATTACATATGTCACCAGTAGGCCTAGTAAATGTATTGTTAATCCCCATTACATATGTCACCAGTAGGCCTAGTAAATGTACCATTAATCCCCATTACATATGTCACCAGTAGGCCTAGTAAATGTATTGTTAATCCCCATTACATATGTCACCAGTAGTCCTAGTAAATGTATTGTTAATCCCCATTATATATGTCACCAGTAGGCCTAGTAAATGTATTGTTAATCCCCATTACATATGTCACCAGTAGGCCTAGTAAATGTACCATTAATCCCCATTACATATGTCACCAGTAGGCCTAGTAAATGTACCATTAATCCCCATTACATATGTCACCAGTAGGCCTAGTAAATGTATTGTTAATCCCCATTAGATATGTCACCAGTAGTCCTAGTAAATGTATTGTTAATCCCCATTATATATGTCACCAGTAGGCCTAGTAAATGTATTGTTAATCCCCATTACATATGTCACCAGTAGGCCTAGTAAATGTATTGTTAATCTCCATTATATATGTCACCAGTAGGCCTAGTAAATGTACCATTAATCCCCATTACATATGTCACCAGTAGGCCTAGTAAATGTACCATTAATCCCCATTACATATGTCACCAGTAGGCCTAGTAAATGTACCATTAATCCCCATTACATATGTCACCAGTAGGCCTAGTAAATGTATTGTTAATCCCCATTATATATGTCACCAGTAGGCCTAGTAAATGTATTGTTAATCCCCATTACATATGTCACCAGTAGGCCTAGTAAATGTATTGTTAATCTCCATAATTTGGTTACATTAATTCCTGTTAATGCGTTACAGTCATTTACCATTCCCATTCTCGGAGTGGAAATGTTGTTTGCTGAGATCACAACCTGCTACACTTGTGAGAAACAATATAATATTATTGTAATAAATATAAGGGTTTATATAATACCCTTCATTTAAGAATGTTGTAAATGTTTTCATTGTCTTTTGTTTGGAGTGCTCCATGTGAGCAATGCGCATGTGTGTGGTTTCTCTGTCCTGATAACTTTAAGGCAGTGCGCACGCCTGTGCACGCCAAACCTGCTGAGTTGATACCATGTTGCACTTCACTAGCGATAGACAGATAGGCAGGGAGGCGATAGCTCTAGTCAAGACAGATAGGCACGGAGGCGATAGCTCAAGTCAAGACAGATAGACAAGGAGGCGATAGCTCAAGTCAAGACAGATAGACAGGAAGGCGATAGCACAAGTCAAGACAGATAGACAGGGAGGCGATAGCTCAAGTCAAGACAGATAGACAGGAAGGCGATAGCTCAAGTCAAGACAGATAGACAAGGAGGCAATAGCTCAAGTCAAGACAGATAGACAGGGAGGCGATAGCTCAAGTCAAGACAGATAGACAGGGAGGCAATAGCTCAAGTCAAGACAGATAGACATGGAGGCGATAGCTCAAGTCAAGACAGATAGACAGGGAGGCAATAGCTCAAGTCAAGACAGATAGACAGGGAGGCGATAGCTCAAGTCAAGACAGATAGACAGGGAGGCGATAGCTCAAGTCAAGACAGATAGACAGGGAGGCGATAGCACAAGTCAAGACAGATAGACAGGAAGGCGATAGCTCAAGTTAAGACAGATAGACAGGAAGGCGATAGCTCAAGTCAAGACAGATAGACAGGGAGGCGATAGCACAAGTCAAGACAGATAGACAGGAAGGCGATAGCTCAAGTCAAGACAGATAGACAGGAAGGCGATAGCACAAGTCAAGACAGATAGACAGGAAGGCGATAGCTCAAGTCAAGACAGATAGACAGGAAGGCGATAGCCCAAGTCAAGACAGATAGATAGGGAGGCAGACCAGCGGAGTAGAGAGATTAATGCGATTGAAAGAGCCAGAATTTTCATCAGGACATTTTCTACTGTATTTATTTGTTGGTTTTAGGCCTCTGTATCTTACTTAGTTTACAATGGAAGTTATAGGTCTACTGCTGCATTGGTCTATAGGCTGTCTCTGAGGTCAAAGTGCTAATTTCTTTAACTACTCATCATGGAGTATCAAAGGCTGCTGCTCTTGCATTAGTTACAAATTTATGTTCTGATTTTTATGATTAACCACATGACAATAATTTTGAGAAACTAAAAGGTTTTTTATTGAAAGGAAACTGTTCCATGTAAATGTGCATAAGAAAATAATCCTAACTGGCATACAGATTGGAAAGCCACTATACAACACTAAACAATACATTCATTGCACTATAACGGTGACAAACTATGTCCACAAACTGTTAGGACCTACATAAAACTGTCCCAACAGCAGAGCTTTCTTTTCAGCACCATGCAGTGAATCCTTACCACCGCTACGCCTGGTTAATTCAGCCTCATTAACTGCCTTTTCAGCACCATGCAGTGAATCCTTACCACCGCTACGCCTGGTTAATTCAGCCTCATTAACTGCCTTTTCAGCACCATGCAGTGAATCCTTACCACCGCTACGCCTGGTTAATTCAGCCTCATTTACTGCTTTTTAAAAAAAACATAGCTGATATGGCTGACTTGTTTAAACTTGGTTTCTACCGACAATTTAGTTGTACAAACTATGGCATAAGGGAAAGATGAGCGGATAAGAGTCAATCCGTAATTTTGATTGAGACATTAATGAGCGAGCTAGGACAAACACAGTCAATTGAACTATTTGTCCAGCACTTTGGAAATGTACAGCGACAGAATTCAGAACATGGCCCATTCTTACAGTGACAGAATTCAGAACATGGCCCATTCTTACAGTGTTCTCCCTGTCAGTGGTGACCTGTCATTCAGGGCAGGTTTTGAGCCCCACTTGTTTCGCTAAAAAAAGAGACCCTTAAACCCGGACTTGTACCACACACCCACTCCACTTAATAACAGGCTAGTGGTTGCTTTGCAAGCTTGCAGTTAGCCACTGATTCCTTCCAAACCATTCATTGTTGAATTTGTAACTTGAGCCTTCTTGGATGGGCACTTCTAATGTAAATCTATGGCAGCACCCAAAGGGGCTTGAATTTTCGACCTCTCCTCAAAGATTTTGCGATGATGACGTAGTGTCCCCATGAGTGACAGAACACAGAGCCAATCACGGCTCAGCTAGAGAACATGACCAACCTCTACAGTCCGTATTTTCTGCGGGCTCGCCCCACCATCACAGAAAACACCTGCATTTTGGAGCTCCCTTACTCAAGAAAGCAAAAAAGAGACCAATTGTTTGCCAACTGATATGTGACACGTATTAATGCCAAAATAACAGAGAACAGAACAGAACAGGCACACAGTTGGGGCTCAAAACAGGCTCTACCCCACCTGCCCTGAATGAGGGGTTGCCACTGCTAAGGAGTGTACACTACTCCTCACCTAACAGGATGCAGAGTGTGCCCTTATTTATAGTGATGATGATGATGAGTAGTGTAGTGGGGGGTAAACACATGTAAATGATGTTAATCCACTCCCCCCCCCCCCCCCCCCCCCCCCGGGTGCTTACCTGGTAAATGCAATGAAAGTATAAGGAACGTTACTATTTTCACAGCGACCAGCGATCAGTGTTTACACATCTTTTTTAAAATGTATTACTACTGTACGTCACTGATGATGATGATGATGATGATGATGATGAAGATGACGTGTGTGAGTCATGTTGTTGGCCAATGGTAAACGATGATGTGTGTTTTTTCAATATTGTTATGGATGTGGGAACGCAGGAAGGCCTGCATGGCTCAAGAGGCTCCAGTGCAGCCTCACAGAAATCTGTCACTCACTCCCCATCACTCACACCTGTGCACAATCATCACTTATCAACAAGCCTGGCACAGCACCTGGGATCTCGTTTATAACCGTTGCCTACATTTAACACTAAATATCTGCGTGCCATTTCCTCATGACATACATACACGCGTGTTTCTGTTATAAAGCAGATACATCCTGAAACTGTGCGCGTGTGAAGGAGCATTAAAACTCCCGCCTGAAAACTTTTATGGTGTGGCAGTTTCCAAAGGAAATAGGAATGACGATCTTGATCAAATGTCTCTGGGGGTGTTGGCAGAATAATTAAAACTTTTTCAGTGACATTCGCTATATCTGACAATTTCTGAATATTTTTACATTTTATTTGCAAATTGTTGTGGCCCTTTAAAAAGATTCAGTTATCAGAATTCAGTAATCTTCTAAGTTTACTTTTCCCCAAACCTAAATATACTGCACTGCAAAGAAAAACTACTGTAGGCCTTACAGTGGTAGGCTACACATTTCAAAGCACAATATAATCTGTTTCTTAATCTATTAAATTACATTGTATATTATAAACCACCTTTCAGATGAATAGAACAAAATACTAATAGGCCCAATGAAATGAGAGATTCACATGGTAATTTGTTGGAGGCTAAACGTCTTCGGGAATAAGAACTCATTACGGCCAGAAAAGGTTGTGAGGAATTTATTCTGCAATGGTTAAGAAAAAAAAAGAAAACTAAACATCGTTTACTTGAGAAATATGAAATCACAGTAGGCTATTCAGACATACAGTAGCCTAAAAAAAACTTTGATGGAAAATGTGATCTGTCTGTTCTACCTTTAGACTGACTACGGATCAGATCGCATGGAGCAAAATGTGATCTGTCTGTTCTACCTTTAGACTGGCTACGGATCAGATCGCATGGAGCAAAATGTGATCTGTCTGTTCTACCTTTAGACTGGCTACGGATCAGATCGCATGGAGCAAAATGTGATCTGTCTGTTCTACCTTTAGACTAACTACGGATCAGATCGCATAGAGCAAAATGCTTGAAATATTTGATCCGTTTACTCCTGTAAAGTGGGTCAAATGAAATGAGAGATGGGACGTTGTAGACTCGTAGGCAGTGGTGGAAAAAGGACCCCATTTTCATACTTGAGGAAAAGGAAAGACCCAAAAAGAAAATGACTCAAGTAAAAGGGAAAGTCACTCAGTGAAATACTACTTGAGTAAAAGTCTAAAAGTATTTCGTTTTAAATGTATTTAAGTATCAAAAGTAAAAGTATTAATCATTTAACATTTCTTATATTTTAAGCAAACCAGACGACACGATTATCTTGTTTTTTTAATTTACGGATAGCCAGGGGCACAGTTCAACACTCAAACATAACTTACAAATGAAGCATTTGTGTTTAGTTAGTCTGCCAGATCAGAGGATGACCAGGGATGTTCTCTGTTTAGTGAGTCTGCCAGATCAGAGGATGACCAGGGATGTTCTCTGTTTAGTGAGTCTGCCAGATCAGAGAGATGACCAGGGATGTTCTCTGTTTAGTGAGTCTGCCAGATCAGAGGATGACCAGGGATGTTCTCTGTTTAGTGAGTCTGCCAGATCAGAGGATGACCAGGGATGTTCTCTGTTTAGTGAGTCTGCCAGATCAGAGAGATGACCAGGGATGTTCTCTGTTTAGCGAGTCTGCCAGATCAGAGAGATGACCAGGGATGTTCTCTGTTTAGCGAGTCTGCCAGATCAGAGGATGACCAGGGATGTTCTCTGTTTAGTGAGTCTGCCAGATCAGAGAATGACCAGGGATGTTCTCTGTTTAGTGAGTCTGCCAGATCAGAGGATGACCAGGGATGTTCTCTGTTTAGTGAGTCTGCCAGATAAGAGAGATGACCAGGGATGTTCTCTGTTTAGTGAGTCTGCCAGATTAGAGGCAGTGGGATGACCAGGGATGTTCTCTGTTTATTGAGTTTGCCAGATCAGAAGCTGTGGGATGACCAGGGATGTTCTCTGTTTAGTGAGTCTGCCAGATCAGAGGATGACCAGGGATGTTCTCTGTTTAGTGAGTCTGCCAGATCAGAGGATGATCAGGGATGTTCTCTGTTTAGTGAGTCTGCCGGATCAGAGGATGACCAGGGATGTTCTCTGTTTAGTGAGTCTGCCAGATCAGAGGCAGTAGGGATGACCAGGGATGTTCTCTGTTTAGTGAGTCTGCCAGATCAGAGGATGACCAGGGATGTTCTCTGTTTAGTGAGTCTGCCAGATCAGAGGATGACCAGGGATGTTCTCTGTTTAGTGAGACTGCCAGATCAGAAGCTGTGGGATGACCAGGGATGTTCTCTGTTTAGTGAGGCCGGTGTACTGAGGTTGTGAGGCCGGTGTACTGAGGTTGTGAGGCCGATGTACTGCGGTTGTGAGGCCGGTGTACTGCGGTTGTGAGGCCGGTGTACTGCGGTTGTGAGGCCGGTGTACTGCGGTTGTGAGGCCGGTGTACCGCCAAATGTTCTAAAATGACGTTGGAAGTAGCTTATGGTAGAGAAATGAGCATTCAATTCTCTGGCAACAGCTCTGTTGGAGATTCCTGGAGTCAGCATGCCAATTGCACACTCCCTCAAAATGTGACACATCTGTGGCATTGTGTTGTGTGACAAAACTGCACATTTTTAGAGTGAACTTGTATTGTCCCCAGCACAAGGTGCACCTGTGTAATGATCATGCTGTTTAATCAGCTTCTTGATATGCCACATCTGTCAGGTAGATGGATTATCTTGGCATCTGTGCACAAATCTTATGTCTTGTACTTTTCTCCTCTTTGGCGTTGGCCCCTCCATTAAGGGCACTAGTTACATTGTCACTAGGGTGACCACTGACTAACTGAGTGCTGCTCATCTGAAACTGCAGTTGAAAAGTATAAGGGGAAGATCCAGATACTGGGCTAGCTTTGGTGCTAGCTTAGTCAGTTAGCTAGCTAAAGTTAGCTTAGCTAAAATAGCCAACCTAGCATTGCATCACTCGGTGTAAAACATTTGTTTTTACACAATATTATCTCATCACCAATAGTTAGCTAGTTACACAACAACATAGGAATACATGTATGTATTCTAGTGAATCTTTGTCTTCATTTTAACAACTTGTGATGTGCTAGACACCTTGCGCTATTTTCTAAGTTCTAGCTCAGACTCTGCTGGGGATCCGTCTACATTTTGGAAAACAGTTAATGCACTGAAAAGGTGGACATTCCACTCCTTCCCTGCCTAAACAAATAGTTTCAGACTCTCTGACATCATTACTGATATAAAATAAGATAAGTAATGCTTTCTTATCTAAACAAAATGGTGGTTTAACTGACCCTGTTCATCCAGTTAACTGCCTGCCCCTCTCCCAGCCTCTAGTTAGCTCCATGGAAGTTCGGTCAACTTCTAGTGAGTCTTTGTTTTCATTTCAACAACTTTCTACTGGTGATGTGCTAGATGCTTTGTGCAAGATTGATGTCAAAAAAAATAATCCACTGGGGTTGATTTGCTTGATCCTTTCTTGCTGAAGCTTTCTGCTCCTCATTTATTTCTGGAACCATCCACAGGCTCTGGAAGGCAACTCATATACTCCCCCTGTCACCTCAATAATTACAGCTCCATTTTCAAACTCTCTAGAAATTCTAGAATCCTTGATAAATATTCAACTTAGATCTTTTATAACTATGACATGTATTCTAAATGTACACCAGTCAGGTTCCAGACCAGGTCATAGCACCATCTCTGATACTTCTCTGGTTTTTCAAGGATGTTCTTAATTGTTTGGATAAGAAGAAACACTGTGCGGCCCTTTTTATTGACCCGTCTAAAGCCTTCAACACCCTGAATTACACATGACTTATTCAGAGTCTTTCATCAGTTGTCCTGGATCCAGGCTGCGTGTAGCTGCTTTGGAACGTGTTTAAAACACTGAACAATGTGTGTATTTACTGATGGTGTTAAATCAATTCTTGATACTGTTCTGTTGACTATTTTACTAGTTTAATGTGTTTGTTGTATTGTGATATGTATTGCTGTGCTATACAGGACTCATCTGGAAAAGAGACTTTGGTCTCAGCATTGTCTCCCAGTCTAAATAAAGGTTATAATAGCTAACTCGCCTCAGCAAGCACCACAAAGAGAAATAGAGAGAGCAAAGTGCTGCTGAACTGTTACTGCAGACCAAAGCAATGCATCCCAGAGTAATGTAAAGAGAAAGAGAGGAGAAGCTATGCTCAACTCCTTTTTTCTTGACCAGGAACGGGCCGCTGCCTGTATGGACCGCGGGCAAACAACAGCGGATCTGGGGCAGGGGGAACCAATCATGAAATCACTGTGGTGCAAAGCCACATCAAGCCAGTAACTGCTAGACACTTTACAGTGGGGATTTTTTTCCCCGATCAATCAAACATCATGGTGTGTCACTGCAGGGCCAAATTGATCTGTTTCTAATATTTGGGATGTTATGATCCCCCGTCCCCCGCAAGTTACTTATCTGTCTCCTTTCACCTCTCTCCTCTCCGTTCATCCCTCTCCTCTCCTTTCACCCCTCTCCTCTTCGTTCATCCCTCTCTCCTCTCCTTTCACCCATCTCTCCTCTCCTTTCACCTCTCTCCTCTCCGTTCATCCCTCTCTCCTCTCCCTCTCTCCTCTCTGTTCATCCCTCTCTCCTCTCCTTTCACTCATCTCTCCTCTCCTTTCACCTCTCTCCTCTCTGTTCATCCCTCTCTCCTCTCCTTTCACCCATCTCTCCTCTCCTTTCACCTCTCTCCTCTCCGTTCATCCCTCTCTCCTCTCCTTTCACCCATCTCTCCTCTCCTTTCACCTCCTCCTCTCCGTTCATCCCTCTCTCCTCTCCTTTCACCCATCTCTCCTCACCTTTCACCTCTCTCCTCTCCTTTCACCCATCTCTCCTCACCTTTCACCTCTCTCCTCTCCTTTCATCCCTCTCTCCTCTCTCTCCTCTCTCCTCTCTGTTCACCCATCTCTCCTCTCCTTTCACCCATCTCTCCTCTCCATTCATCCCTCTCTCCTCTCCTCTCATCCATATCTCCTCACCTTTCATCCCCCTCTCCTCTCTCTCCTCTCTCTCTCCTTTCACCCCTCTCCTCTCCTCTCCTCTCACCCCTCTTTTCTCTCCTTTCACCCCCTCTCCTCTCCTTTCATCCCTCTCTCCTCACTCTCATCCCTCTCTCCTCTCTCTTCACCTTTCACCCCTCTCTCCTCTCTCTCATCCCTCTCTCCTCTCTCTCATCTCTCTCCTCTCCTTTCACCCCTCTCTTCACCTCACATTTCACCCCTCTCATCTCTCTCATCTCTCTCTCCCCTCTCCCATCCCTCTCTCCTCTCTCACCCCTCTCTCCTCACCTTTCACCCCTCTCTCCTATCTCTCATCCCTCTCTCCTTTCTCTCACCCCTCTCTCCTCACCTTTCACCCCTCTCTCTCATCCCTCTCTCCTCTCCTATCATCCCTCTATCCTCACCTTTCACCCCTCTCCTCTCTCTCATCCCTCTCTCCTCTCTCTCATCCCTCTCTCCTCTCCCCTCTCTCTCTCCTCACCTTTCACCCCTCTCTCCTCACCTTTCACCCCTCTCTCCTCACCTTTCATCCCTCTCTCCTCTCTCTCACCCCTCTCTCATCCCTCTCTCCTCTCCCCTCTCTCTCTCCTCACCTTTCACCCCATTCTCCTCACCTTTCACCCCTCTCTCCTCACCTTTCATCCCTCTCTCCTCTCTCTCATCTCTCTCATCCCTCTCTCCTCTCCCCTCTCTCTCTCCTCACCTTTCACCCCACTCTCCTCACCTTTCACCCCATTCTCCTCACCTTTCATCCCTCTCTCCTCTCTCTCACCCCTCTCTCATCTCTCTCATCCCTCTCATCCCTCTCTCCCTCCCCTCTCTCTCTCCTCACCTTTCACCCCATTCTCCTCACCTTTCACCCCATTCTCCTCACCTTTCATCCCTCTCTCCTCTCTCTCACCCCTCTCTCATCTCTCTCATCCCTCTCATCCCTCTCTCCTCTCCCCTCTCTCTCTCCTCACCTTTCACCCCACTCTCCTCACCTTTCACCCCATTCTCCTCACCTTTCACTCCGACTCTCCTCACCTTTCACCCCATTCTCCTCACCTTCCTCACCTTTCACCCCATTCTCCTCTCCTCACCTTTCACCCCATTCTCCTCACCTTTCATCCCTCTCTCCTCACCTTTCACCCCATTCTCCTCTCATCCCTCTCTCACCTTTCACCCCATTCTCCTCACCTTCACCCCTCTCTCTCCCTTTCTCCCTCTCTCCTCACCTTTCACCCCTCTCTCCTCACCTTCATCTCTCTCCCTACCCTCTCTCTCTCCTCACCTTTCACCCCATTCCTCACCTTTCACCCCATTCTCCTCACCTTTCCCTCACCTTTCTCTCTCTCCTCTCTCTCACCTTTCACCCCATTCTCCTCACCTTTCACCCCACTCTCCTCTCCTTTCTCTCTCTCCTCACCTTTCATCCCTCTCTCCTCCTCACCCCTCTCTCTCCTCACCTTTCATCCCTCTCTCCTCTCCCTCTCTCTCTCCTCACCTTTCACCCCACTCTCCTCACCTTTCACCCCATTCTCCTCACCTTTCTCTCCCTCTCTCCTCACCTTCCTCACCCCTCTCTCTCCTCACCTTTCACCCCATTCTCACCTTTCACCCCATTCTCCTCACCTTTCACCCCTCTCTCCTCACCTTTCACCCCATTCTCCTCACCTTTCACCCCATTCTCCTCACCTTTCACCCCACTCTCCTCACCTTTCACCCCACTCTCCTCACCTTTCACCCCATCCCTCTCTCCTCTCCCCTCTCTCTCTCTCACCTCACCCCTCTCTCCTCACCTTTCATCCCTCTCTCCTCACCTTTCACCCCTCTCTCCTCACCTTTCATCCCCTCTCCTCTACCCTCTCTCTCTCCTCACCTTTCACCCCATTCTCCTCACCTTTCACCCCTCTCTCCTCACCTTTCATCCCTCTCTCCTCTACCCTCTCTCCTCTCCTCCTCTTGTTCTCTTTATTATTATCATTTATTTTGTATTTTACTCTCTTTTTCTCCCCAATTTTGATCTTGTCTCATCAGGTCGAGTCATGCGTCCTCCAAAACATGACCCACCAAACCCCGCTTCTTAACACCCGCCAGCTTAACCCGGAAGCCAGCCGCACCAATGTGTCAGTTCAATTGACGACCAAGGTCAGTCTGCAGGCGCCCGGCCCACCACAAGGAGTCGCTAGAGCGCGATGAGCCAAGTAAAGCCCCTACCCCCCGGCCAAACTCTTCCTCGGACGACGCTGGGTCAATTGTGCGGTGCCTATGGGACTTCCAATCACGACTGGTTGTGATACAGCACGGGATCGAACCTGGGTCTGTAGTGACTGCGATGCAGTGCCTTAGATCGCTGCGTCACTCGGGAGGCATCCTCTCCCTCTCTCCTCTCTCCTCACCTTTCACCCCCCTCTCTCTCCTCCCTCCTCACCTTTCACCCCCCTCTCTCTCTCCTCCCTCTCTCCTCACCTTTCACCCCCTCTCTCTCTCTCCTCCCTCTCTCCTCACCTTCCACCCCCCTCTCTCTCCTCCCTCTCTCCTCACCTTTCACCCTCCTCTATCTCTCCTCCCTCTCTCCTCACCTTTCACCCCTCCTCTCTCTCCTCCCTCTCTCTTAACCTTTCACCCCCTCTCTCTATCTCCTCCCTCTCTCCTCACCTTTAACCCCCTCTCTCTATCTCCTCCCTCTCTCCTCACCTTTCACCCCTCTATTGCTCCTCCCTCTCTCCTCACCTTTCATCCCCCCTCTCTCTCTCCTCCCTCTCTCCTCTCTCCTCACCTTTCACCCCCTCTCTCTCCTCCCTCTCTCCTCACCTTTCACCCCCTCTCGCTCTCCTCCCTCTCTCCTCACCTTTCACCCTCCTTTATCTCTCATCCCTCTCTCCTCACCTTTCACCCCCTCCTCTCTCTCCTCCCTCTCTCCTCACCTTTCACCCCCTCTCTCGCTCCTCCCTATCTCCTCACTTTTCATCCCCTCTCTCTCTCTTCCCTCTCTCCTCTCTCCTCACCTTTCACCCCTATCTTTCTCCTCCCTCTCTCCTCCCTCCTCACCTTTCACCTCTCTCTCGCTCGTCCCTCTCTCCTCACCTTTCACCCCCTATCTCTCTCATCCCACTCCTTTCACCCTTCAGGGCTTGAAGTAGATGCTGTAACTCACGTGGTGTGCTGGTGCTCTTTATATTTAGGTGCCGGTACTCATCATGTTTTAGAGCCAATGTTATACAAGAGGTGCAGGTAGTAAACATTTTCATTGAGGAAACATTTAAAAAGTAAAAGTATTTAAAAGTAATCCAATACGGAGCACTCTACATTGTTACAAAATGTGAGAGTTGGTATGGCGGTTGATTGATTTGGCCTCCACATGCCTCCGGAGGCTTCGTAATTGCTTCACACTCTCCATACGGAGCCCCCGGAGGCATGCAGAGGCCAAATCAATCAAGTTCCATACCGCATCACGGTGCGCCTCTCAAATGTTTTTAACAATGCGGAGGGCTCCGTATAGCTGTGACATGATTGGTTGATGGTAGGTAGGCGAGGAAGGACCTGTATAAACAGAAACTCACTTCCTTGACAACTTCCTTCACAACAGCTCTGCTCTGCTCCGCGAAGCGTACAGTGCCTTGCAAAAGTATTCATCCCCTTGGCGTTTTTCCTATTTTGTTGCTTTACAACCTGTAATTTAAAATTCTTTTCATTTGGATTTCATGTAATGGACATACTCAAAATAGTCAAAATTGGTAAAGAAAATACAATTTTAAAAAGTAAAACACAAGTGGTGGGTGCATTCCCTTTGCTATGAAGCCCCTAAATACTATCTGGTGCAACCAATTACCTTCAGAAGTCACATAATTAGTTAAATTAAGTCCCCCCATGTGCAATGATCTGTCACAGGATCTTAGTATATATACACCTGTTCTGAAAGGCCCCAGAGTCTGCAACACCACTAAGCAAGGGGCACCACCAATCAAGCGACACCATGAAGACCAAGGAGCTCTCCAAACAGGTTAGGAACAAAGTTGTGGAGAAGTACAGATCAGGTTTGGGTTATAAAAAAATATCCAAAACATTGAACATCCCACGGAGCACCATTAAATCCATTGTAAAAAAATTGAAGGAATATGGCACCAGAACAAACCTGCCAAGAGAGGGCCGCCCACCAAAACTCACAGACCAGGCAAAGAGGGCATTAATAAGAGAGGCAACAAAGAGACCAAAGATAACCCTGAAGGAGCTGCAAAGCCTCACAGCGGAGATTGGAGTATCTGTCCATAGGACCACTTTAAGCCGTACACTCCACAGAGATGGGCTTTACGGAAGAGTGGCCAGAAAAGGGCATTGTTTAAGAAAAGAATAAGCAAGCACGTTTGGTGTTCGCCAAAAGGCATGTGGGAGACTCCCCAAACATATGGAAGGAAGTACTCTGGTCAGATGAGACTAAAATGTAGCTTTTCTGCCATCAACGAAAACGCTATGTCTGGAGCAAACCCAACACCTGTCATTACCCTGAGACACCATCCCCACAGGGAAGCATGGTGGTGGCAGCATCATGCTGTGGGGATGTTTTTCATCGGCAGGGACTGGGAAACTGGTCAGGGACTGGGAAACTGGGCAGGGACTGGGAAACTGGTCAGGGACTGGGAAACTGGGCAGGGACTGGGAAACTGGTCAGGGGGTCAGGGACTGGGAAACTGGTCAGGGACTGGGAAACTGGTCAGAATTGAAGGAATGATGGAGGCGCTAAATACAGGGAAACTCTTGAGGGAAACCTGTTTCAGTCTTCCAGAGATTTGGGACGGAGGTTCACCTTCCAGCAGGACAATGACCCTAAGCATACCGCTAAAGCAACACTCAAGTGGTTTAAGGGGAAACATTTAAATGTCTTGGAATGGCCTAGTCAAAGCCCAGACCTCAATCCAATTGAGAATCTTTTATTTTTATTTAACTAGGCAAGTCAGTTAAGAACAAATTCTTATTTTCAATGACGGCCTAGGAACAGTGGGTTAACTGCCTGTTCAGGGGCAGAACGACAGAGGTTTGAACTTGCAATCTTCCGGTTACCAGAGGACGCATGACTTTCAACCTTCGTCTCTCCCGAGCCCGTACGGGAGTTGTAGCGATGAGACAAGATAGTAGCTACTAAACAATTGGATACCATGAAATTGGGGAGAAAAGGGGGTAAAATTCACACAAAAGAAAAAAAAAGAGAAAATGGTTTATATGACTCAGTATAGAACATAGTTTATAGTTAGAATTTGAATTCTAGTAACTTGGTTTCAGGACAGTCCCTTTAAAAGGTACAATCCACTCAAAAACGATATATATATATATTTTTCATTAGTCCACTGCTGATACAGTCCCAAAATGTTTTGCATGTCAGCGATCAAGTTTTCAAGATATAGGACCTTCAAAAAAGTGAATTGTAACTTACCACATCACCGTGACGATGCGTTTTGAATCATATGATGCGTTTTGCATCATCATAATAATGTAGTCAAATTTTTCATTGAGGAAACAGAAAGGTGTCATAACGTATTTTGTCGAAAACATCCTTTCTGAATTTAAAAGTAACCCAAGAATGAATCATCAAATTTGTTTAAAGTGTCTGCAATCTGATGACAATATTTTTGCTAGAAATGTAACTAATTAGAGTTGCAGTATTTTTTTTTATCAGATGTTATGTAAATCGGTTAATCCCCCAACCCTCTACGTCACCAGCACCAGCTGTGTCCAATCCGGTACCCTGAAGGAAATGACCAAAAGGTCAGGACCCATCCATCAATCAATCAAATCAATCAACCATGTTTTATTTGTATCCCAACCCCCAACCATGATGGCAGCAGGACTACTGTAACAGAGGCAGTCCAGAGACACAACCAGAGAAGGTGCTCCCATCCATAGAAATACTTATATCTGACTGTTAATGAATAATTACCAATTAATCATCACTATTTCTGTTCTATGTAATTGTGTGCTCCTATCAACCCACTCCTGTCAGTAGGACTCCCAGTTGACAGGTTGAAAAAGATGGCGTTCCTGCCTGACTACATTTTAGACACCTGCCAGATCTGACTTGGATACGTGTTCAACATATCAACTAACCACCTCTTATGATTTAGCAATCTGACGGCCCACTGTGCAGTCCATGACGTGGCCCACAACCCTGATTGATGCAATGCAACGTCTGCAATGTAGCCAGGCAGGAATGTCACCAATGAGACCAGGGACTGTCACTTAAGCAGAGACAACATAGATCACACCAGCCACTCTTCATTGGTCCTGTTCCACTACTCAGACATGGCATGCATCGACCAATGGTTGACTGTGATTGCTATTACAGACAGTATGATGTGATTAGCTGATAGGTCAAAGACATGTCCAGGCATTGTAAGATCTGGCATGAGTCAGCCACATCTGAGCAGAGGAACGCAACCTTGTTCTTTTCCTTCCATGAAGACGACATTTAGTCATTGAAGAGGCTTAAACCATTAGTCTTAAAGGGGAGTTCACGGTTTTACAACTTGTTTTTTCACCATGAAACTAGTCCATGTCGTCTTAAATCAATGGAAGAGAATGGGGCATGTGTGCATGTTTTATTTATTTCTACTTTAAGTGCTGCCTGTCTTCCCATGAGCCTACTTGGTGTGTAAACTGATGACTGCTCATAACTTGCAGATAGTTGTTGACACATCAAACCCACATCAAACCCAAAAACGATCTTTTGCTATTTGATTCATTGGTCCATTGTTGACATAGTCACAAAATGTTTTGCATGTCAGCAATCAAGTTGTCAAGATATGTCATCATACGAGGATGATTTCTCTATTTTGAAAGTTACATACACTGATTGACCAAAAGTATGTGGACACCTGCTCGTCGAACATCTCATTCCAAAATGATGGACATTAATATGGAGTTGGTCCCCCCTTTGCTGCTATAACAGCCTCCACTCTTCTGGGAAGGCCTTCCACTAGATGTTGGAACATTGCTGCTATAACAGCCTCCACTCTTCTGGGAAGGCCTTCCACTAGATATTGGAACATTGCTGAAGATACTTGATTCCATTCAGTCACAATTAGTGAGGTTTGGCACTGATGTTGGGAGATTAAGCTTGCAGTCAGCGTTCCAATTCATCCCAAAGGTGTTCGATGGGGTTGAGGTCAGGGCTCTGAGCAGGCCAGTCAAGTTATTGCAAACATGTTCTGTTTGGACCTGACTTTGTACACGGGGGCATTGTCATGCTGAAACAGGAAAGGGCCTTCCTCAAACTGTTGCCTCAAAGTTGGAAGCACAGAATCATCTAGAATATCACTGTATGCTGAAGTGTGAAGATTTCCCTTCACTGGAACTAAGGAGCCTGAACCATGAACCATGAAAAACAGCCCCAGATGATTATTCTTCCTCCACCAAACTTTACAGTTGGCACTATGCATTGGGGCATGTAGCGTTCTACTGGCATCTGCCAAACCCAGATTCGCCAGATGGTGAAGCATGATTCATCACTCCAGAGAATGCATTTCCACTGCTCCAGAGTCCAATGGCGGTGAGCTTTACTCCACTCCAGCCAACGCTTGGCATTGGTGATCTTAGGCTTGTGTGAGGCTGCTCGCCCATGAAAACCCATTTCATGAAGTTCCCAACAAACAGTTACTGTGTTGACGTTGCTTCCAAAGGCAATATGGTACTTGAAAGTGATTGTTGCAACCGAGAATAGATGCGTTATGCAAATATGCGTAAATAAGCGAGATATTTACGTGTTATGGTCTTCAGCACTCGGCGGTCCCATTCTCTGAGCTTGTGTGGCCTACAACTTTGCGGCTGAGCCGTAGTTGCTCGTAGACGTTTCCACTTCACAATAACAGCACTTGCAGTTGACCGGGGAAGCTCTTGTTGGCAAGGTGGCATCCTATGATGGTGCCACGTTGAAAGTCACTGAGCTCTTCAGTAAGGCCATTCTACTGCCAATGTTTGTGTATGGAGATTGCATGGCTGTGTGCTCAATTTTATAAACCTGTCAACAACGGGCGTGGCTGAAATAGCCAAATACACTAATTTGAAGGGATGTCCACATATTTTTGTTTATATAGTGTATCTCAGTAAGTCACTATGGTCTTCTGACAGACACGTACTTCAGTAAGTCACTGTGGTCTTCTGACAGACAGGTACCTCAGTAAGTCACTGTGGTCTCTTCTGACAGACAGGTACCTCAGTAAGTCACTGTGGTCTTCTGACAGACAGGTACCTCAGCAAGTCACTGTGGTCTTCTGACAGACAGGTACCTCAGTAAGTCACTGTGGTCTTCTGACAGACAGGTACCTCAGTAAGTCACTGTGTTATTCTGACAGACAGGTACCTCAGTAAGTCACTGTGTTATTCTGACAGACAGGTACCTCAGTAAGTCACTGTGGTCGTCTGAGAGACAGGCACCTCAGTAAGTCACTGAAGCTGCCCCTCATTTCACACTCACCATGAAATCACATTTTCTAGCTGGGAGTTTATTCCATTGACTTCCTGGAAGTTAGCCATTCCCAACATTCCACCCCTATCAAAGGGGGCATAGCAACCCAGAGCAGCTAAAACAGGTTACGTTGAGAAAGAGGCCTGCATACTGACAAGAGCACCATTAGGATTACACAGATCATTAGCACTGTCACAGCTTCAACCACACAGGACTATATATTGTTATTCTTAAAACAGCTACACATTGTGCTAGAAGAACATAATCATCTAGTGGGATAACCCCAAAACGTTCCTATACGCAGACATTAAGTAAACAGCATGACAAAGCACTACATTCCGTAATGGTGAGCTGCAGTGTTTCATATCTGTTCATAGGGTTTTTGAAAAAGACCTCTTCTTGTTTAAACTGCCTAGTTTGTAGGACAGAAGCTCAAACAAAAGAACCTGCCAAGTTACCCATAACCCATGAAGCATCCTGCACTCCCTACAGCATCCTGCATTCCTTACAGCATCCTGCATTCCCTACGGCATCCTGCATTCCCTACAGCATCCTGCATTCCCTACAGCATCCTGCATTCCCTACAGCATCCTGCATTCCCTACAGCATCCTGCATTCCTTACAGCATCCTGCATTCCTTACAGCATCTTGCATTCCCTACAGCATCCTGCATTCCCTACAGCATCCTGCATTCCCTACAGCATCCTGCATACAGCATCCTGCATTTACAGCAGCATCCTGCATTCCTTACAGCATCCTGCATTCCTTACAGCATCCTGCATTCCTTACAGCATCTTGCATTCCCTACCGCATCCTGCATTCCCTACAGCATCCTGCATTCCTTACAGCATCTTGCATTCCCTACAGCATCCTGCATTCCTTACAGCATCCTGCATTCCTTACAGCATCCTGCATTCCCTACAGCATCCTGCATACAGCATCTGCATTTACAGCATCCTGCATCCTGCATCCTGCATTCCTTACAGCATCCTGCATTCCCTATACAGCATCCTGCATTCCCTACAGCATCCTGCATTCCTTACAGCATCCTGCATTCCCTATAGCATCCTGCATTCCCTACAGCATCCTGCATTCCCTACAGCATCCTGCATTCCCTACAGCATCCTGCATTCCCTACAGCATCCTACATTCCTTACAGCATCCTGCATTCCTTACAGCATCCTGCATTCCTTACAGCATCCTGCATTCCCTACAGCATCCTGCATTCCTTACAGGAAATACAGCATCCTGCATTCCCTACAGCATCCTACATTCCTTACAGCATCCTGCATTGACTGTCACACTCCTGCATTCCTTACAGGAAATGAACAACAATTGACTGTCACACTTTTGCAAAGTTTTAAAAAAAAGTTACTCTTCTTCAGGTTCGACATGAGTTTGGCTGAAGCAGAAGTCTTGTAGATAGTGTTGTTTATCAGGAGAGTAGACATCTAGTTTCTTGACGTAAACAAAACAAATCACTCCTCAGAGATCATCAAGCGCTCTCCAAACATAAACGGCCAAACGTTGCAGATGCGTTTTGGACACAAGCCTCAACTGGTACGGCCCAAAGGGGGAGGTGACAGTGGTGTTTCGTTGACTCTCCTCCTCACCTGACGCTCACATTGTTTCCCCAGCTGATAAATGATAGCTCCAACTCCGTCTAAATATGGAGTGATGCATGTCTACAGCCTGGGCTGCCTATTAATCAGAACCCTGTCGTTTGTCAACCCCCCTGTCAATCCTCTGAGCTATGAATGGCGAGGAACGGCCCGGTGACAGAGCCATCATTGTGTCTCAGTCGGGGACCTCCGTTTTATCCTGTGGGAAATGTCTGGAGGAAGATGTATTTGCATGTTCCCTGTTTCAAAATTGGATGTCACTGCACTCTGTTGCCATTTTGGGCTCCAACCTGTCAGGAAACGGGAAGGCTACGGTCGCTAATAGAACATAGCTGTCATTGTGCCTGTCAGTGTGACCAATTCCCTTTATGTCATGTGCAACATGGTACAGTGCAGTTCATTGCCACATCACAGTGCTTCAACGTTTGTGTTCTTATCGAAGGATGTATACAACATCCATTCATGATAAGACCACAAACCTAAACAG
This sequence comes from Oncorhynchus clarkii lewisi, assembly GCF_045791955.1. Classification (NCBI taxonomy): domain Eukaryota; kingdom Metazoa; phylum Chordata; class Actinopteri; order Salmoniformes; family Salmonidae; genus Oncorhynchus; species Oncorhynchus clarkii. The sequence continues at coordinate 40,811,580 of NC_092172.1, read as the reverse complement.
TATTTCATGATCTGGTATTGAGAAAATGGAGAGAAAATAATTATTTGGGGTATCCCTCTAAAATAACTGATACGGAGAGCCTCCTTGAATAGGGTGTGATTCTGTAGTGAGAGAGCATATCAGGATGCCTAGGATTACTCCCCCCTGTCTCACTACATGTCTATAGTCATGTCCATGCTCTGTTCCTGGGTACACAACTGCATGCGCTCCCTGGACTGGTGCCCGTCTGCCCCGATCAGATCCCCTTCAAATCAAATCAAACGTTATTTGTCGCATGCACCGAATGCAACGTGTGTAGACCTTACCGTGAAATACAGTGCCTTGCGAAAGTATTCGGCCCCCTTGAACTTTGCGACCTTTTGCCACATTTCAGGCTTCAAACATAAAGATATAAAACTGTATTTTTTTTGTGAAGAATCAACAACAAGTGGGACACAATCATGAAGTGGAACGACATTTATTGGATATTTCAAACTTTTTTAACAAATCAATAACTGAAAAATTGGGCGTGCAAAATTATTCAGCCCCCTTAAGTTAATACTTTGTAGCGCCACCTTTTGCTGCGATTACAGCTGTAAGTCGCTTGGGGTATGTCTCTATCAGTTTTGCACATCGAGAGACTGACATTTTTTCCCATTCCTCCTTGCAAAACAGCTCGAGCTCAGTGAGGTTGGATGGAGAGCATTTGTGAACAGCAGTTTTCAGTTCTTTCCACAGATTCTCGATTGGATTCAGGTCTGGACTTTGACTTGGCCATTCTATTTTTGAACCATTCCATTGTAGATTTTGCTTTATGTTTTGGATCATTGTCTTGTTGGAAGACAAATCTCTGTCCCAGTCTCAGGTCTTTTGCAGACTCCATCAGGTTTTCTTCCAGAATGGTCCTGTATTTGGCTCCATCCATCTTCCCATCAATTTTAACCATCTTCCCTATCCCTGCTGAAGAAAAGCAGGCCCAAACCATGATGCTGCCACCACCATGTTTGACAGTGGGGATGGTGTGTTCAGCTGTGTTGCTTTTACGCCAAACATAACGTTTTGCATTGTTGCCAAAAAGTTACATTTTGGTTTCATCTGACCAGAGCACCTTCTTCCACATGTTTGGTGTGTCTCCCAGGTGGCTTGTGGCAAACTTTAAACAACACTTTTTATGGATATCTTTAAGAAATGGCTTTCTTCTTGCCACTCTTCCATAAAGGCCAGATTTGTGCAATACACGACTGATTGTTGTCCTATGGACAGAGGCTCCCACCTCAGCTGTAGATCTCTGCAGTTCATCCAGAGTGATCATGGGCCTCTTGGCTGCATCTCTGATCAGTCTTCTCCTTGTATGAGCTGAAAGTTTAGAGGGACGGCCAGGTCTTGGTAGATTTGCAGTGGTCTGATACTCCTTCCATTTCAATATATTATCGCTTGCACAGTGCTCCTTGGGGATGTTTAAAGCTTGGGAAATCTTTTTGTATCCAAATCCGGCTTTAAACTTCTTCACAACAGTATCTCGGACCTGCCTGGTGTGTTCCTTGTTCTTCATGATGCTCTCTGCGCTTTTAACGGACCTCTGAGACTATCACAGTGCAGGTGCATTTATACGGAGACTTGATTACACACAGGTGGATTGTATTTATCATCATTAGTCATTTAGGTCAACATTAGATCATTCAGAGATCCTCACTGAACTTCTGGAGAGAGTTTGCTGCACTGAAAGTAAAGGGGCTGAATAATTTTGCACGCCCAATTTTTCAGTTTTTGATTTGTTAAAAAAGTTTGAAATATCCAATAAATGTCGTTCCACTTCATGATTGTGTTTGAAGCCTGAAATGTGCCAAAAGGTCGCAAAGTTCAAGGGGGCCGAATACTTTCGCAAGGCACTGTACTTACTTACAAGCCCTTCATTAATCAACAGTGCAGTTCAAGAAAAAGTTAAGAAAATATTGATCAAATAAACTAAAGTAAACAATAATGAAAAGTAACACAATAGAATAACAATAACGAGGCTCTATACAGTGGTGTACCTTTGTCGAGTCAATGTGGAGGCTTTATACAGGGGTGTACCGGTGTCGAGTCAATGTGGAGGCTTTATACAGGGGTGTACCGGTGTCGAGTCAATGTGGAGGCTTTATACAGGGGTGTACCGGTGTCGAGTCAATGTGTGAGGGTACAGGTTAGTCAAGGTCATTTGTACATGTAGGTAGGGGTGAAGTGACTCTGCAGAGATAATAAACAGCGAGTAGCAGCAGTGTACATGTAGGTAGGGGTGAAGTGACTCTGCAGAGATAATAAACAGTGAGTAGCAGCAGTGTACATGTAGGTAGGGGTGAAGGGACTCTGCAGAGATAATAAACAGCGAGTAGCAGCAGTGTAAAAACAAAAGGGGGGTCAATGTAAATAGTCTGGTGGCCATTTGATTAATTGGTCAACAGGCTTATGGCTTGGGGGGTAGAAGCTGTTAAGGAGCCTTTTGGTCCTAGACTTGGCGCTCTGGTAGCAGAGAAAACAGTCTATGACTTGGGTGACTGGAGTCTCTGACAATTTTTGGGGGGCTTTCCTCTGACACCGCCTAGTATATAGGTTCTGGATGGCAGGAAGCTTGGCCCAAGTGATGTACTGGGCCGTACGCACTACCCTCTGTAGTGCCCTTTGTTACATTGTTGTACAGTGAAACATTATAATATTGCCTTGAAAATTAGAACCTGGTTTGAAAGCCAAAGCACGCTGCTAACATCTAGGAAAAGGGAAAACAAAATACCCCATTGTGTTCATCTACTGTTCTTCAACCCTTCCTAAACCATCAACCCTTCCTAAACCATCAACCCTTCCTAAACCATCAACCCTTCCTAAACCATATACTCCTTTATTAGTTATCCTTTATCAGTTATCAAATAAAATACAATTTTATTGGTCACAAACAGCTGGTTAGCAGATGATATTGCGAGTGTAGTAAATGTTTGTAGTGTAGTGAAATGTTTGTAGTGTAGTAAAATGTTTGTAGTGTAGTAAAATGTTTGTAGTGTAGTGATATGCTTGTAGTGTAGTAAAATGTTTGTAGTGTAGTGAAATGCTTGTAGTGTAGTAAAATGTTTGTAGTGTAGTGAAATGCTTGTAGTGTAGTGAAATGTTTGTAGTGTAGTAAAATGCTTGTAGTGTAGTAAAATGTTTGTAGTGTAGTGAAATGTTTGTAGTGTAGTAAAATGTTTGTAGTGTAGTAAAATGTTTGTAGTGTAGTGAAATGCTTGTAGTGTAGTAAAATGTTTGTAGTGTAGTAGAATGCTTGTAGTGTAGTAGAATGCTTGTAGTGTAGTAAAATGTTTGTAGTGCAGTGAAATGTTTGTAGTGTAGTAGAATGATTGTAGTGTAGTAAAATGTTTGTAGTGTAGTAAAATGTTTGTAGTGTAGTAAAATGTTTGTAGTGTAGTAAATGCTTGTAGTGTAGTGAAATGCTTGTAGTGTAGTGAAATGCTTGTAGTGTAGTGAAATGCTTGTAGTGTAGTGAAATGCTTGTAGTGTAGTAAAATGCTTGTAGTGTAGTAAAACGTTTGTAGTGTAGTAAATGATTGTACATCAATAGATGTCCAACTGTTCACCTACACTAAGGTGATCATAATCCATGATCAATTTAAATTATGGATGACTTGTTTTATTTATGTCAATATCTATACCTCTGTAGTAATCTATTGTTCTCTTTAGCAGTTCTCTTTATGTCAATATCTATACCTCTGTGGTAATCTAGTGTTCTCTTTGGCATTTATGTCCATCTATATCAGTAATTTAGTTTAATGATGAGGTGGAAAGGTTTCACAATGGGAAGTACAACATATAGCATAGCCTGAATAGGGAAGTAGAACATGTACTACAGCCTGACTAAACCCTGGTTAGGGAAGTAGAACACGTAGCATAGCCTGACTAAACCCTGGTTAGGGAAGTAGAACACGTAGCATAGCCTGATTAAACCCTGGTTAGGGAAGTAGAACACGTAGCATAGCCTGATTAAACCCTGGTTAAGGAAGGAGAACACGTAGCATAGCCTAATTAAACCCTGGTTAGGGAAGTAGAACACGTAGCATAGCCTGATTAAACCCTGGTTAAGGAAGGAGAACACGTAGCATAGCCTAATTAAACCCTGGTTAGGGAAGTAGAACACGTAGCATAGCCTGATTAAACCCTGGTTAGGGAAGTAGAACATGTACTACAGCCTGATTAAACCCTGGTTAGGGAAGTAGAACACGCAGCATAGTCTGATTAAACCCTGGTTAGGGAAGTAGAACACGTAGCATAGCCTGATTAAACCCTGGTTAGGGAAGTAGAACACGTAGCATAGCCTGATTAAACCCTGGTTAGGGAAGTAGAACACGTAGCATAGCCTGATTAAACCCTGGTTAGGGAAGTAGAACACGTAGCATAGCCTAATTAAACCCTCGTTAGGGAAGTAGAACACGTAGCATAGCCTGATTAAACCCTGGTTAAGGAAGGAGAACACGTAGCATAGCCTAATTAAACCCTGGTTAGGGAAGTAGAACACGTAGCACAGCCTGATAACCCTGGTTAGGGAAGTAGAACACGCAGCATAGCCTGATTAAACCCTGGTTAGGGAAGTAGAACATGTAGCATAGCCTGATTAAACCCTGGTTAGGGAAGTGGAACATGTAGCATAGCCTGATTAAACCCTGGTTAGGGAAGTGGAACATGTAGTACAGCCTGATTAAACCCTGGTTAGGGAAGTAGAACACGTAGCATAGCCTGATAACCCTGCAGTATATGTACAGTCGTGGCCAAAAGTTTTGAGAATGACACAAATATACATTTTCACCAAGTCTGCTGCCTCAGTTTGTATGATGGCAATTTACATATACTCCAGAATGTTATGAAGAGTGATCAGATGAATTGCAATTAATTGCAAAGTCCCTCTTTGCCATGCCAATGAACTGAATCCCCCCAAAACATTTCCACTACACAAAAGGACCAGCTGAGATCATGTCAGTGATTCTCTCGTTGACACAGGTGTGAGTGTTGACGAGGACAAGGGTGGAGATCACTCTGTCATGCTGATTGAGTTCGAATAACAGATTGGAAGCTTCAAAAGGAGGGTGGTGCTTGGAATCATTGTTCTTCCTCTGTCAATCATGGTTACCTGCAAGGGAACACGTGCCCTCATCATTGCTTTGCACAAAAAGGGTTTCACAGGCAAGGATATTGCTGCCAGTAAGATTGCACCTAAATCAACCACTTATCGGATCATCAAGTACTTCAAGGAGAGCAGTTCAATTGTTGTGAAGAAGGCTTTAGGGCTTTAGGAATGGCAGCAGGCAGGTGTGAGTGCATCTGCACTCACAGTGAGGCAAAGACTTTTGGAGGATGGCCTGGTGTCAAGAAGGGCAGCAAAGAAGCCACTTCTCTCCAGGAAAAACATCAGGGACAGACTGATTTTCTGCAAAAGGTACAGGGATTGGACTGCTGAGGACTGGGGTAAAGTAATTTTCTCTGATGAATCCCCTTTCCGATTGTTTGGGGCATCCGGAAAAAAGCTTGTCCGGAGAAGACAAGGTGAGCGCTACTATCAGTCCTGTGTCATGCCAACAGTAAAGCATCCTGAGACCATTCATGTGTGGGGTTGCTTCTCAGCCAAGGGAGTGGGCTCACTCACAATTTTGCCTAAGAACACAGCCATGAATAAAGAATGGGACCAACACATCCTCCGAGAGCAACTTCTCCCAACCAGCCAGGAACAGTTTGATGACGAACAATGCCTTTTCCAGCATGATTGAGCACCTTGCCATAAAGCAAAATTGATAACTAAGTGGATCAGGGAACAAGACCTTAATCCCATTGAGAACTTTTGGTCAATCCTCAAGAGGCGGGTGGACAAACAAAAACCCACAAATTCTGACAAATTCTGACAAAAGCCTTTGACACTTATGAAATGCTTGTAATTATACTTCAGTATTCCATAGTAACATCTGACAAAAATATCTAAAGACACTGAAGCAGAAAACTTTGTGGAAATTAATATTTGTGTCATTCTTAAAACTTTTGGCCACGACTGTACATATCTACCTCAGTTACCTCGTACCCAGTACTTCAGTACTGGTACCACGTGTATGTAGCCAAGTTATCATTACTCATTGTGTATTTATTCCTCCTGTTATTATTTATCTATTATTCCAGATCTTCTTCTCTCTCTGCATTGTTGGGAAGGGCCGGAAAGTAAGCATTCCATTGTTAGTCTACACCTGCTGTTTTAGAAGCATGTGACAAATACAATTTGATTTGATTAAACGATATGGATACAACTTTACCGTGGTGTAAAATGTCCTGTAGTTTCCTTCCTGACAAAAGACGATGGGGCGATTGGAGGTTCCAAATTAGAATTTAAACGACACGATATTCACACCTGACATTCACAAACGGCTGTAACGCTGGCGCTCCGTAGTAATCGTTGGTGGAACAGCAGGTGTCCCGGCCTCCACAGATTGCAGTTGCAGTCTCCCTTACACAACCCATATATACCTCACCAACACCCGGTGGCTAGGAAATAATAACACCTAAATGTGGAACGTTTGCTCGGGAAGAGGAAAGTGGGGTGTAAGAATCAGATTTGTGAAATAACAACAAGAAAACCTGGTGTTCAAGGCCAAGAATACAGAAGTATGATTGAATTGATGTATTTTATTATCTTCAAGGATGCCCAGCCCACATGGGCTTATAAGACACTGGAGCTAAATGAAATAATCATGTACTATACACTGTGTATACCAGACATTAGGAACACCTTCTTAATATTGATCCCTCTACAAGGTGTCGAAGGCATTCCACAGGGATGTTGGTCCATGTTGTGTCAAGTTGGCTGGATGTCCTTTGGGTAGTGAACCATTCTTGATACACACAGGAAACTGTTGAGCGTGAAAAACTCAGCAGCGTTACAGTTCTTGACTCAGTCAAACTGGTCCACCTCGCACCTACTACTATATCCTGTTCAAGGGCATTTAAATATTTTGACTTGCCCATTCACCCTTTGAGTGGCACAAATACACAATCCATGTCTCAATTGTATCAAGGCTTAAAAATCCTTCTTTAACCTGTCTACTCTCCTTCATCTACACTGATTTAAGTTGATTTAACAAGTGACATCAATAAGGAAACATCACTTTCACCTGGATGGCCAATCTATGTCATGGAAACAACAGGTGTTCTTAATGTTTTGTATTCTCAGTGTATATTTACAAACCCATATTTGAGCCATACTACAGTGTTGTCATATCTTTCTTCATGTCCTGTTTTAAACTATCACTGTAGCTTATTTTATGTCCAGTTCTAAATGAATAGATACATTAACACCTGTTGGTAAAGATATTCACTTATACAATGGCACATGTGAGATAACAAACAGAGTGAGAACTGTAGAGTGAGATAACAAACAGAGTGAGAACTGTAGAATGAGAACTGTAGAGTGAGATAACTGTAGAGTGAGAACTGTAGAGTGAGAACTGTAGAGTGAGAGAACTGTAGAGTGTGAGAACTGTAGAGTGAGAACTGTAGAGTGAGATAACTGTAGAGTGAGAACTGTAGAGTGAGAACTGTAGAGTGAGATAACTGTAGAATGAGAACTGTAGAGTGAGATAACTAACAAAGAGTGAGAACTAAAAGAGTGAGAGGAGAGTGAGATAATGGCAAGCAGAGTGAGATAACAAACAGAGTGAGATAACAAAGTGAGATAACAAACAGTAGCAGTAAATAGACCTTCCTTATTTTCTCTCTACATTTTCTCGTAGCAGTCTCACGTTGGGATTAAATGACATGTTGACTCATAGTGTTTCATTTTCACTGAATGTTTCAGGGGTGAAGATACATCAATCACATATCAATCATATATCAATTATGTTCTATGTTTTATGTTCTATTCAACCTATAGAGCAGCTACATTACGTTGGACCCCTCAGTGGTGTACTGGCTAAATATTGCACCCTGGAGCCTACTGCCATGACTGTAAGCGTTGATACTAATGACAGAGGTTCTGTCCCTCCTCCTGAGTCAATGGGTCCCCTTGGTTTTCACACACACTCCATTACAACAGAGCACACTATGTATTTCCAATGCCATTTCAACCCAGTTGGATTCACAGTGTGTCTTAATCCTGGTCCTGGGGACACAAAGGGGGGCACATTTTAGTTTTTGCCCTGTCACTAAACAGCTGATTCAAGTTATCAACTAATCCTCAAGCTTTGATGATTTGAATCAGGCGTGTGGTGCTAGGGGTGAAAACTAAACTGTGTGCCCACGCTGGGTCCCCAGGACCGCTATTAAGGAAACATTGTACATGGTTAAGTTGATCGGGGTCACGAAAACCAACAGTATTACGGGAGAACAACAGAGGTGCTTATGTAAACCACAAATGCGATTGAAAATGTAATCATTGTTGGGTCGTGCAGGATTTAGGATGGTCCCTTTGTTCCATTAGGGATGGGCGTGAGCATACACTAGGATATTGTTGTTCCTTGTATGTTTTTTAAATGGTTGTAAACAAATCTATAATATGTAATGTTTTGTGGCAAATACAGATTGGAAACTAAATGAATAAAAATGTCAAGATTTGTTGTTGTTATGAATGCATATTCACTAATTAGGCATCTCTTTTGTTTGACATGAAAACATGTGTCTCCTATTAATTAGCTGATGCTAATAATAAGCAGGAACAACTGTACGGTCAGGTACAACATTTGATGAGTTTGTGAACATGAACATCTAATCTGGTAGAAAGACTAATAAGCACAAGCTATTACTATGCCTTATGGTCTCCCTTCATATCTTAGTGAAGCTATAGCAGATTATGAGAGCTGTGAAATAACACTCCGTCAAAGCGCTGATCAGGGCATTTAGCATTTTCCCTAGAATAACACCGTTCTGCTTATTATGGGATGTGTAGAGTCAACTAGGGGACTCTTCGAGGGGACTAGGGAACTCTTCAAGGAAGTGCCATCATACCTGAGCCTGTGACATATTCTGTCTGTAGATCAATGCTGTTATACATATTGGTGCTCCAGTTCAGATGGCAACAAAACCTTTTCCATTGGCCATAACTTAACGTTGGTTTTGCATGTACCGATGCCTGCTCAGTTTTCCTTCCTCTGTGCATTTGGAGACGAATCGGAGTACGCTCCTTTCTTTTCTGAAAGACTGCAGTGTGGGGGAATGCTAATTACGCCGAACGCCCTTTTGGCGTAATACGGATGATAATTACAGTTTAGCTGCAGACAGACGTCTCATGTTAGCGCTTAATTAAACTCACATAAAGACGAGGGGACTCCAGATAAGAGACAGGGTGAATCCACAAAGCATAACCAGGCTTTTGGAGTGATGGGAGACTATAGACATAGAGACGTGAGTTACTACTAAAAGCCACAGGCTAAATACTGAGCCCAAATCAACCTTTCACCTTTCATCCCAAATCCCCCCCCCCCCCCCCCCCCTCATTAACGTGATTAGTCTAATTCATCTGTATATCGGGGTGATGCTACTTTTGCTCCTTGACCAGTAGAGGGGGCATCTTACCTCCATAGAACACAGATAATGTATGAAAATCTTTAGCTACGGTATTGCGCCATTGCAAACAAAAAAATATGTCACAAATGCAGTATAGGGATTCTGATTCATCAATGAATCATTGGCAGAAAATCCTTCCTTATCTCTGCTTCTGCACATGAAAATGCTACCAAATAAAGCCCACTGTTGCCCCATACCATATACATTCATACAGTTGTACAATTGGCTTATGTGTTGGTATTGTTATGAAGCCCTTGTAAAAGGATGTGAACTGTACATTTAACAGTTGACTATATAAGAAATGATTGTCAAATAATCTTGAGGAAATAATCATTGCCAGCGCCAGCAAACAAATCTGAAAGTGAACTGGTACATCTAAGGCCTTCTAGCCAGCTTATAGTAAGTAACCTTATCGGTTGAGCACTATAAGAGGTAATAACACTGCTATTTGCTACTAAATATACAATACTGCATTTACTACAGTCATGGCCAAAAGTTTTGAGAATGACACAAATATACATTTTTACAAAGTCTGCTTCCTCAGTTTGTATGATGGCAATTTGCATGTTCTCCAGAATGTTATGAAAAGCGATCAGATGAATTGCAATTAAATGCAAAGTCCCTCTTCTTTGCCATGCAAATGAACTGAATCCCCCCAAAACATTTCCAGTGCATTTCAGCCTTGACACAAAAGGACCAGCTGACATCATGTCAGTGATTATTTCGTTAACACAAGTGTGAGTGTTGATGAAGACAAGGCTGGAGATCACTCTGTCATGCTGTTTGAGTTCGAATAACAGACTGGAAGCTTCAAAAGGAGGGTGGTGCTTGGAATCATTGTGCTTCCTCTGTCAACCATGGTTAGCTGCAAGGAAACACGTGCCGTCATCATTGCTTTGCACAAAAAGGACTTCACAGGCAAGGATATTGCTGCCAGTAAGATTGCACCTAAATCAACCATGTATCGGATCATCAAGAACTTCAAGGAGAGCAGTTCAATTGTTGTGAAGAAGGCTTCAGGGCGCCCAAGAAAGTCCAGCAAGCTCCGGGACCGTCTCCTAAAGTTGATTCAGCTGTGGGATCGGTGCACCATTAGTACAGAGTTTTATCAGGAATGGCAGCAAGCAGGTGTGAGTGCATCTGCATGCACAGTGAGGCATGGACCTTTGGAGGATGGCCTGGTGTCAAGAAGGGCAACAAAGAAGCCCCTTCTCTCCAGGAAAACCATCAGGGACAGACTGATATTCTGCAAAAGGTACAGGGATTGGACTGCTGAGGACTGAGATAGAAGAAGTAATTTTCTCTGATGAATCCCCTTTCCGATTGTTTGGGACATCCGGAAAAAAGCTTGTCCGGAGAAGACAAGGTGAGCGCTACCATCAGTCCTGTGTCATGCTAACAGTAAAGCACCCTGAGACCATTCATGTGTGGGGTTGCTTCTCAGCCAAGGGAGTGGACTCACTCACAATTTTGCCTAAGAACACAGCCATGAATAAAGAATGGTACCAACACATCCTCAGAGAGCAACTTCTCCCAACCGTCCAGGAACAGTTTGGTGACAAACAATGCCTTTTCCAGCATGATGGAGCACCTTGCCATAAGGCAAAAGTGATAACTAAGTGGATCAGGGAACAAAACATCAATATTTTTGGTCCATGGCCAGGAAACTCCCCAGACCTTAATCCCATTGAGAACTTGTGGTCAATCCTCAAGAGGCGGGTGGACAAACAAAAACCCACAAATTCTGACAAACTCCAAGCATTGATTATGCAAGAATGGGCTGCCATCAGGATGTGGCCCAAAAGGGAATTGACAGCATGCCTGGACGGTTTGCAGAGGTCTTGAAAAAGAAGGGTCAACACCGCAAATATTAACTCTTTGCATCAACTGCATGTAATTGTTAATAAAACCTTTGGCACTTATGAAATGCTTGTAATTATACTTCAGTATTCCATAGCAACATCTGACAAAAATATCTAAAGACACTGAAGCAGCAAACTTTGTGGAAATTAATATTTGTGTCATTCTCCAAACTTTTGGTCACAACTGTATATACACTACCATTCAAAAGTTTGGGGTCACTTACAAATGTCCTTGTTTTTGAAAGAAAATAATGTGTTTGAAAGAAAAAACATCAAATTGATCAGAAATACAGTGTAGACATTGTTAAGAAACGGCTGATTTTTATGGAATATCTACATAGGCGTACAAAGGCCCATTATCAGCAACCATTAGTCCTGTGTTCCAATGGCACATTGTGTTTATCATTTTAGGACCTGTGAGGCATCTGTTTCTCAAACTAGACACTCTAATGTACTTGTCCTCTTGCTCAGTTTGCACCGGGGCCTCCCACTCCTCTTTCTTTTCTGGTTAGAGCCAGTTTGCGCTGTTCTGTGAAGGGAGTAGTACACAGCGTTGTACGAGATCTTCCGTTTCTTGGCAATTTCTCGCATGGAATAGCCTTCATTTCTCAGAACAAGAATTGACTGACGAGTTTCAGATGAATGTTCTTTGTTTTTTGCCATTTTGAGCCTGTAATCGAACCCACAAATGCTGATGCTCCAGATACTCAACTAGTCTAAAGAAGGCCAGTTGTGTTGCTTCTTAAATCAGCACGACAGTTTTCAGCTGTGGTAACATAATTGCAAAAGGGTTTTCTGATGATCAATTAGCCTTTTAAAATGATAAACTTGGATTAGCTCACACAACGTGCCATTGGAACACAGGAGTGATGGTTGCTGATAATGGGCCTCTGTACGCCTATGTAGATATTCCATATTCGTCAATGTCCGCGACGGGGCTTGTTTTCTTTTTGTAATCTGTGATTGACTATAGACCCTGCCACATTTGTCTCGTGTTTGAGCCGTTGAATTTCGACTCTACTTTGTCTCTATACTGATGCTTTGCTTGTTTGATTGCCTTGCGGCTGGAATAGCTGCACTGTTTGTATTCAGTCATGTTTCCGGTCGCCTTGCCATTATTAAAAGCAGTGGTTTGCGCTTTCAGCTTTGCACGAATGCTGCCATCAATCCACGGTTTCTGGTTAGGGAAGGTTTTAATAGTCACAGAGGGTACGACATCTCTAATGCACTTGCTAATAAACTCACTTACCAAGTCAGCGTACAGTATACATCAATGTTGTTGTCTGAGGCTATCCGGAACATATCCCAGTCCATGTGATCAAAGCAATCTTGAAGTGTGGAATACGATTGGTCAGACCAGCGTTGTATTGACCTGAGCACAGGCGTTTCCTGTTTTAGTTTCTGTCTGTAGGCTGGGAGCAACAACATGGAGTCATGGTCAGACTTGCCAAAGGCAAGGCGGGGGAGGGTTTTGTATGCATCGTGGAAGTTCGAGTAGCAATGATCCAGAATACTACCAGCTGGTGTCCCGCAATCGATATGCTATTAGAATTGAGGAAGTCTTGTTCCCAAATTTGCTTTGTTAAAATCCCCAGCTACAATAAATGCAGCTTCAGGATGTGTAGTTTCCAGTTTACATAGTCCAGTGAAGTTCATTCAGGGTCGACGAGGGATCTGCTTGGGGGGGGGGGGGGGGGGGGGGGGGGGTGGTATACACGGCTGTGAATATAATCAAAGAAAATTCTCTTGGAAGATAATGTGGTCGGCCTTTGACTGTAAGGAAATCTAGGTCAGGTGAAAAAAAGGACATGAGTTCCTGTATGTTGTTGTGATTACACCATGAGTCATTAATCATAAGGCATACACCCCCGCCCTTCTTCTTAGGTGAGAGATGTTTGTTTCTGTCGGAGCAATGCGTGAAGAAACTGGGTGGCTGTACCGACTCTGACAACATATCCGAGTGAGCCATGTTTCCATGGAACAGAGAATGTTACAATCTCTGATGTCTCTCTGAAAGACAACTGCGAGCAAAGGATCCGCTTCGGGAAAGACGTATTCCTGTTCATAATGATGGTTGACATCGCTTTTATATCCAATAGTTCTTCCTGGCTGTATGTAATAACACATTTGTCTATATAAGGCTCTACAGTTGACAGTGCATGTCAGAGCAAAAACCAAGCCATGAGGTCGAAGGAAATGCCCATAGAGCTCTGAGATAGGATTGTGTCGAGGCACACGTCTGGGGAAGGGTACCAAAAATGTTCTGCAGCATGAAAGGTCCCCAAGCCTCCATCATTCATAAATGGAAGAAGTTTGGAGAGCTAGAGCTGGCCGCCTGGCCAAACTGAGCAATCAGGGGAGAAGGGCCTTGGTCAGGGAGGTGACCAAGAACCCGATGGTCCCTGAATGAGCTCCAGAGTTCCGGTGTGAAGATGTGAAAACCTTCCAGAAGGACAACCATCTCTGCAGCACTCCACCAATCAGGCCTTTATGGTAGAGTTGCCAGACGGAAGTTACTCCTCAGTAAAAGGCACATGACAGCCTGCTTGAAGTTTGCCAAAAGGCACCTAAAGTACTCAGACCATGAGAAACAAGATTATCTGGTCTGATGAAACCAAGATGGAACTCTTTGGCCTGAATGCTAAGCGTCACGTCTGGAGGAAACCTGGCACCATCTCTACCACAAAGCATGGTGGTGGTAGCGTCATGCTATGGGGACTGGGAGACTAGTCAGGATCGAGGGAAAGATGAACGGAGCAAAGTACAGAGATGTCCTTGATGAATACCTGCTCCAGAGCGAAGGTTCACCTTTCAACATGACAAAGATCCTAAGCACACAGCCAAAACAAGTCAGGAGTTGCTTCGGGACAAGTTTCTGAATGTCCTTGAGAGGCCCAGCCAGAGCCCAGACTTGAACCCGAATGAACATCTCTGCAGAGACCTGCAAATAGCTGTGCAGCGACACTCCCCATCCAACCTGACAGAGCTTGAGAGGATCTACAGAGAAGAATGGGTGAAACTCCTCAAATACAGGTTTGCCAAGCTTGTAGCATCATACCCAAGAAGACTTGAGGCTGTAATCGCTGCTAAAGCTTCAATAAAGTACTGAGTAAAGGGTCTGAATACTATTGTAAATATGATATTTCAGTTAATTATTTTTAATACATTTGCAAAAATGTCTAAAAATCTGTTTTTGCTTTGTCATTATGAGGTATTGTGTGTAGATTGATGAAGGGAAAAAACTATTTAATCAATTTTAGGACAAGGCTGCAACATAACGTGGAAAAAGTCAAGGGGTCAGAATCCTTTCAGAATGCACTCTATATTAGAACAGATGATTAGCTTCACTATATATAATAAAACTGATGATTACCTTTACTATATATATATATATATTCAAACAGATGGTTTCCATGGTGCAGAAGAATCACCAGGACCTTGGCAGTCCACTTCTGATGGGTGGAGGGCGTCTCCCAGGCTAAATTAATTAACTGATGGACTTCCATCCGTTACGGTCCATGCTTCATCCATCACCAGGGAACACACACATAATGCAATGATGCCATAAATTACAGCAGACTCCAGTGTCTGGGCCTCCACTAGAGGTGACAACGTCAGGCCCATGGATTAGCTGCTGCCACAGCCCATAACTCAAGGGGAAGTGCTGAAAATAAACTCTGTCTTTGCGACGTGAGATCAAAATGTTGTAGGTCAGTTAGGCGTCCATTTGCCCTCACCGCCTTCGTATAATCAATGTGGGGAAGAAGGACTTCAGTTCTCACACTTTCACATGGACGTTTCCTATCGCTGCCAAAAGCACTTGCAGGTAACACTTTCAATTTTAAATGTAACCTTTATTTAACAAGGCAAGTCAGTTTATTAAGAACAAATTGTTATTTACAATGACAGCCTACCGGGGAACAGTTATCATAAGAGTCAAAATGGCTGTTATTCTGTCCAGATCATTAATAAGAGATGATCATAAGACAACGACATAAAGTGATCATACATCTACATAATTTAGCCAGTGCTCTTATCTAGAGCAACTAGAGCTAACTGCCTTTCTCAAGAGCACGTTGACAGAGTTTTCACCTAATTGGCTGAGGTTCACCTAGTCAGAAACAACTCATTTGTCATTGGAAATAAAATGATGAAGCTGGAGAACATTCGTGACCATGAACACAGCAAGTGTCACATTGCCTGCGAGTCTCTGTGTCCCGGGTTCAATCAGAGCCTCTCCTCTTGACACCCTCTGTGATGGCACTAATGGCAATGTCAGAGCAGACCAGCACAAAGAGGAACATACTGCTTAGCACTGTACATGCCATTGGCAAGAACGCGAGACCACTTTCTGACTTGGAGTGGATGTGTGAGTAAGTGAAAATGTTGTTACTCTTGTAGATAGACTAGTACATTTGTAGCTATTTTTTTCAAGTCTAAATAGCAGACGTGGTCCAGCATTGTAGGTTATTTCTCACCTCATGATAAGCTTTGGTTCACCTTAAAATAGTGTAGAAATACCATAACATGATAGGCCTACTGATGCTGACATGGATCTCTATGCTTTCCTATGGCTCTGTAACATTCTATTTTAATGTTCGTCTCCAGATGCTGTTTACATTTTAAAGCATTGTGACACAATTGACTTCACCTGCCTTATAGTGTTGATCCTTAAATAAACAAAGGGTAGAAGGCTAATTTAGCACAATCAACTGCCAGCTATATTGGATAGCATGATTGCATATTTAATTATTATTAAATTAATTTGATGTTTTATTTTTGCAATTTGGATGAAAGAAAAAAGGAATCGCTGTGGGTTCAACATATAGAAATGAGAAGCAGGACAAAGAGTTTATGCACCCTATTGCAGATGTGGAGAGAAACAACATCAGAGAGAATCTGAAAAACATCAAATTTCTCTCCATCATGTCAGATGGCTCCACAGACAGTTCTGTGAAAGAGGAGGAGGTAGTTTATGTCAGATTCTGTCACAAGGGCAAGATCGAGTCGAAGTTCGTTGGCATCAAGTCGATGGAGAAGGCAGACGCGGCACACATAAGCAACGCCATCAGAGCCATCATGGAGGGAGTGTGTGGTGAGTGGGGCCATCAGAGCCATCATGGAGGGAGTGTGTGGTGAGTGTGGCCATCAGAGCCATCATGGAGGGAGTGTGTGGTGAGTGGGGCCATCAGAGCCATCATGGAGGGAGTGTGTGGTGAGTGAGGCCATCAGAGCCATCATGGAGGGAGTGTGTGGTGATTGGGGCCATCAGTGCCATCATGGAGGGAGTGTGTGATGAGTGGGGCCATCAGAGCCATCATGGAGGGAGTGTGTGATGAGTGGGGCCATCAGAGCTATCATGGAGGGAGTGTGTGGTGAGTGGGGCCATCAGTGCCATCATGGAGGGAGTGTGTGATGAGTGGGGCCATCAGAGCCATCATGGAGGGAGTGTGTGATGAGTGGGGCCATCAGAGCCATCATGGAGGGAGTGTGGGGCCATGCCATGAGTGGGGCCATCATGGAGGGAGTGTGTGGTGAGTGGGGCCATCAGAGCCATCATGGAGAGAGTGTGTGGTGAGTGGGGCCATCAGAGCCATCATGGAGGGAGTGTGTGGTGAGTGGGGCCATCAGAGCCATCATGGAGGGAGTGTGTGGTGAGTGGGGCCATCAGAGCCATCATGGAGGGAGTGTGTGATGAGTGAGGCCATCAGAGCCATCATGGAGGGAGTGTGTGGTGAGTGGGGCCATCAGAGCCATCATGGAGGGAGTGTGTGATGAGTGGGGCCATCAGAGCCATCATGGAGGGAGTGTGTGATGAGTGGGGCCATCAGAGCCATCATGGAGGGAGTGTGTGATGAGTGGGGCCATCAGAGCCATCATGGAGGGAGTGTGTGATGAGTGGGGGAGCAAATTTGGTCGCTCTGGGAACAGATGGAGCTGCTGTGATAATTGGAGCCAAGAATGGTGTGGTCAGCTGGCTGAAGGGGGGCAGGGCCTACATCATCAGCATCCCCTGTACGGCACACCGCCTTGAACTGACCTTTTCTGATGCCATCTGGTTCAACGTGATGTTTCAGAAAGTAGAAGACCTCCTCAGTGGGCTCTACACCTTCTACCACACCAGTCCTCTGAACAGGGCAAACCTGGTAAACAGCTTCCAGGCTCTTGGGCACACACCACTGGTGCCCACCAGAATTGGCGGGACCCGATGGGTAGGACACCTATTGGGTGCACTGGACCACTTCCTGCGAGGTTACCAGGGGCTTGTCCAGCACATGGAACAGGTAGTGACTCTAGATTGCTATGTTAAGTACTCCAAAATTCATCATCAATATGTAATGTCCTGTAAATAACAACAAACACAGATACAATTGGTAACATCATGTTTCAATGCTTTATGCACTGATAAATTGTGTCATATCTAATATAGTTTTTTTGGACAGCAATTGATTGTCTATTTGTATGTCTTTGTTCTGAATGTATTTCAGATTCAATCTGCTGATGCCCAAAATGTCTGAGGTGTCCAGCAGGCCAAGGCCAGGAAATACTACAGTACTACGAGGGAGGCTGTTGTTATCGGCTTCTGTGGCTTCCTGCATGACACACTGACACACCTGAGTAACCTGTCCGCCTGTCTGCAGAGGTCCACCATCACCATATCAACCTGTCCGTCTGTCTGCAGAGGTCCACCATCACCATAGCAACCTGTCCACCTGTCTGTCCACCATCACCATAGCAACCTGTCCGCCTGTCTGCAGAGGTCCACCATCACCATAGCAACCTGTCCGCCTGTCTGCAGAGGTCCACCATCACCATAGCAACCTGTCCGCCTGTCTGCAGAGGTCCACCATCACCATAGCAGAAGCCCACAGCTCCTTGTGCTCAACACAGGCAGTACTTAAGAAGTACAAAACCATGTATGTTTATTTAAGCTGCAAAAAGAAATACTTAACTTAAGAGAATTAAGAGAAAGGATTACGTCAATAAGAGAGGGAGAGAAAGTGTGAGTGAGATTGTGTTGTAAAGGAGCATTCTGAAAGGATGGTAAGATGAGCCTGTTGTCATCAGAGAAGGACGCATGATGAAGGCCACAATGGCCAACAGATATGACGGAATTTCGCTGACCAGAGGTGACAGCAAGACCCTCGTCACCTCACAGGACAAAATGCTTGACAGGCTAGTGGAGAGTTTGACTGACAGGTTCCAGGACACCAGTTTAGAGGTCCTGTGTGCCACCAAGCTGGTCAGCTTCACCAGTGTAGGGGTCCTGTGTGCCACTAAGCTGGTCAGCTTCACCAGTGTAGGAGTCCTGTGTGCCACCAAGCTGGTCAGCTTCACCAGTGTAGGAGTCCTGTGTGCCACCAAGCTGGTCAGCTTCACCAGTGTAGAGGTCCTGTGTGCCACCAAGCTGGTCAGCTTCACCAGTGTAGAGGTCCTGTGTGCCACCAATCTGGTCAGCTTCACCAGTGTAGAGGTCCTGTGTGCCACCAAGCTGGTCAGATTCACCAACTGGCCAGAGTCATGCAGCAGTCAGGTTACATTATGTGTTGTATTACAGGACAGTCAGGTTACATTATGTGTTGTATTACAGGACAGTCAGGTTACATTATGTGTTGTATTACAGGACAGTCAGGTTACATTATGTGTTGTATAACAGGACAGTCAGGTTACATTATGTGTTGTATTACAGGACAGTCAGGTTACATTATGTGTTGTATTACAGGACAGTCAGGTTACATTATGTGTTGTATTACAGGACAGTAAGGTTACATTATGTGTTGTATTACAGGACAGTCAGGTTACATTATGTGTTGTATTACAGGACAGTCAGGTTACATTATGTGTTGTATAACAGGACAGTCAGGTTACATTATGTGTTGTATTACAGGACAGTCAGGTTACATTATGTATTACAGGGCAGTCAGGTTACATTATGTGTTGTATTACAGGACAGTCAGGTTACATTATGTGTTGTATTACAGGGCAGTCAGGTTACATTATGTGTTGTATTACAGGACAGTCAGGTTACATTATGTGTTGTATTACAGGACAGTCAGGTTACATTATGTGTTGTATTACAGGACAGTCAGGTTACATTATGTGTTGTATTACAGGACAGTCAGGTTACATTATGTGTTGTATTACAGGACAGTCAGGTTACATTATGTGTTGTATTACAGGACAGTCAGGTTACATTATGTGTTGTATTACAGGACAGTCAGGTTACATTATGTGTTGTATAACAGGACAGTCAGGTTACATTATGTGTTGTATTACAGGACAGTCAGGTTACATTATGTGTTGTATAACAGGACAGTCAGGTTACATTATGTGTTGTATAACAGGACAGTCAGGTTACATTATGTGTTGTATTACAGGACAGTCAGGTTACATTATGTGTTGTATTACAGGACAGTCAGGTTACATTATGTGTTGTATTACAGGACAGTCAGGTTACATTATGTGTTGTATAAAAGGACAGTCAGGTTACATTATGTGTTGTATTACAGGACAGTCAGGTTACATTATGTGTTGTATTACAGGACAGTCAGGTTACATTATGTGTTGTATTACAGGACAGTCAGGTAACATTATGTGTTGTATTACAGGACAGTCAGGTTACATTATGTGTTGTATAACAGGACAGTCAGGTTACATTATGTGTTGTATTACAGGACAGTCAGGTTACATTATGTGTTGTATAACAGGACAGTCAGGTTACATTATGTGTTGTATTACAGGACAGTCAGGTTACATTATGTGTTGTATTACAGGACAGTCAGGTTACATTATGTGTTGTATTACAGGACAGTCAGGTTACATTATGTGTTGTATTACAGGACAGTCAGGTTACATTATGTGTTGTATAAAAGGACAGTCAGGTTACATTATGTGTTGTATTACAGGACAGTCAGGTTACATTATGTGTTGTATTACAGGACAGTCAGGTTACATTATGTGTTGTATAAACAGGACAGTCAGGTTACATTATGTGTTGTATTACAGGACAGTCAGGTTACATTATGTGTTGTATTACAGGACAGTCAGGTTACATTATGTGTTGTATTACAGGACAGTCAGGTTACATTATGTGTTGTATTACAGGACAGTCAGGTTACATTATGTGTTGTATTACAGGACAGTCAGGTTACATTATGTGCTGTATTACAGGGCAGTCAGGTTACTTTATGTGTTGTATTACAGGACAGTCAGGTTACATTATGTGTTGTATTACAGGACAGTCAGGTTACATTATGTATTAAAGGACAGTCAGGTTACATTATGTGTTGTATTACAGGACAGTCAGGTTACATTATGTGTTGTATTACAGGACAGTCAGGTTACATTATGTGTTGTATTACAGGACAGTCAGGTTACATTATGTGTTGTATTACAGGACAGTCAGGTTACATTATGTGTTGTATTACAGGACAGTCAGGTTACATTATGTGTTGTATTACAGGACAGTCAGGTTACATTATGTGTTGTATTACAGGACAGTCAGGTTACATTATGTGTTGTATTACAGGACAGTCAGGTTACATTATGTGTTGTATTACAGGACAGTCAGGTTACATTATGTGTTGTATAACAGGACAGTCAGGTTACATTATGTGTTGTATTACAGGACAGTCAGGTTACATTATGTGTTGTATAACAGGACAGTCAGGTTACATTATGTGTTGTATTACAGGACAGTCAGGTTACATTATGTGTTGTATTACAGGACAGTCAGGTTACATTATGTGTTGTATAACAGGACAGTCAGGTTACATTATGTGTTGTATTACAGGACAGTCAGGTTACATTATGTGTTGTATAACAGGACAGTCAGGTTACATTATGTGTTGTATAACAGGACAGTCAGGTTACATTATGTGTTGTATTACAGGACAGTCAGGTTACATTATGTGTTGTATTACAGGACAGTCAGGTTACATTATGTGTTGTATTACAGGACAGTCAGGTTACATTATGTGTTGTATAAAAGGACAGTCAGGTTACATTATGTGTTGTATTACAGGACAGTCAGGTTACATTATGTGTTGTATTACAGGACAGTCAGGTTACATTATGTTTTACAGGACAGTCAGGTTACATTATGTGTTGTATTACAGGACAGTCAGGTTACATTATGTGTTGTATTACAGGACAGTCAGGTTACATTATGTGTTGTATTACAGGACAGTCAGGTTACATTATGTGTTGTATTACAGGACAGTCAGGTTACATTATGTGTTGTATTACAGGACAGTCAGGTTACATTATGTGTTGTATAACAGGACAGTCAGGTTACATTATGTGTTGTATTACAGGACAGTCAGGTTACATTATGTGTTGTATTACAGGACATGTTTTACAGGACATCAGGTTACATTATGTGTTGTATTACAGGACAGTCAGGTTACATTATGTGTTGTATTACAGGACAGTCAGGTAACATTATGTGTTGTATTACAGGACAGTCAGGTTACATTATGTGTTGTATTACAGGACGGTCAGGTTACATTATGTGTTGTATTACAGGACAGTCAGGTAACATTATGTGTTGTATTACAGGACAGTCAGGTTACATTATGTGTTGTATTACAGGACAGTCAGGTTACATTATGTGTTGTATTACAGGACAATCAGGTTACATTATGTGTTGTATTAAAGGACAGCCAGGTTACATTATGTGTTGTATTACAGGACAGTCAGGTTACATTATGTGTTGTATTACAGGACAGTCAGGTTACATTATGTGTTGTATTACAGGACAGTCAGGTAACATTATGTGTTGTATTACAGGACAGTCAGGTTACATTATGTGTTGTATTACAGGACAGTCAGGTTACATCATGTTTTGCAGGACAGTCAGGTTACATTATGTGTTGTATTACAGGACAGTCAGGTTACATTATGTGTTGTATTACAGGACAGTCAGGTTACATTATGTGTTGTATTACAGGACAGTCAGGTTACATTATGTGTTGTATTACAGGACAGTCAGGTTACATTATGTGTTGTATTACAGGACAGTCAGGTTACATTATGTGTTGTATTACAGGACAGTCAGGTTACATTATGTGTTGTATTACAGGACAGTCAGGTTACATTATGTGTTGTATTACAGGACAGTTAGGTTACATTATGTGTTGTATTACAGAGCAGTCAGGTTACATTATGTGTTGTATTACAGGACAGTCAGGTTACATTATGTGTTGTATTACAGGACAGTCAGGTTACATTATGTGTTGTATTACAGGACAGTCCGGTTACATTATGTGTTGTATTACAGGGCAGTCAGGTTACATTATGTGTTGTATTACAGGACAGTCAGGTTACATTATGTGTTGTATTACAGGACAGTCAGGTTACATTATGTGTTGTATTACAGGACAGTCAGGTTACATTATGTGTTGTATTACAGGACAGTCAGGTTACATTATGTGTTGTATTACAGGACAGTCAGGTTACATTATGTGTTGTATTACAGAGCAGTCAGGTTACATTATGTGTTGTATTACAGGGCAGTCCGGTTGGGTTCAGGTTCATGATCTTCTTTTTATACTTTGAGAATTAATACCTTATTATCTCAATTAAATGTACTGAAATGAATGTACATGTGACACAAAAAGGCAATTCATTATTTTGTCCGGTAAAAAATATGCTTGTTTGGTGGATTATTTTCATCTACCAGTCCCCTTGGCAGGGGAGCCAAAACGTTCATTTAGGACACTTCCTGCAGCCTTTATCAAGTAAATTATTATCCACTTGTCTACGCTCAGTACTACCTTTTGTTACTGTGATGTTTCATTCTATTTATTCTAGCCTTATTTTAGCTGGTATGTTGGCTCAGAAAAACACCTTGTTTACACGAAGAGAGTGACTGGGGTGTTATGTGGTCAGATGAATGCATGAGAATTTGGGTTTTCCCCTCATTTGGCAGTGTGTGGGCCTCCATGCCAACCCATCAATTTAGCTATTCATTTAGATGCTCTATTACCTTTTTGAAAGAAGGGAAGATTGAATTCCAGCATTGCTTGGTGAATATCGTACCTGGATGTGAAAATGTAACAGCTGTGACTAACTCCGTGGTTAACAAGTACAATAACACCACATTTATTTCTTATGAAAGTAATTTCCCTTTAATTGAAACTAAGTAGACTAAGGATATTATATGAAATAAACTATTATGAGCTCTTGAAAATGATGAGAAGCAAAGTCTAGAAGTGTGCAGGCAGCCGTGTTTATAGTAGAGACTGTATATTTCCCGTGAGGCCTCAGAGGATCAATAATAGCATACCATGAGGGATCAATAAAGTTGTTCAAAAAAAATGGAACAAATAAAAATTATTGATTGACATAATAAAATTAAGAAATGGATTGATGGTCTCAGGATAGACCGGTCTTCCAAAGTTCAGTTTGACCATCTCAGGAGTAGCCTTACAAAGTTCAGTTTGACCATCTCAGGAGTAGACCGGTCTTCCAAAGTTCAGTTTGACCATCTCAGGAGTAACCTTACAAAGTTATGTTTGACCTTCTCAGGAGTAACCTTACAAAGTTCAGTTTGACCTTCTCAGGAGTAACCTTACAAAGTTCAGTTTGACCTTCTCAGGAGTAACCTTACAAAGTTCAGTTTGACCTTCTCAGGAGTAACCTTACAAAGTTCAGTTTGACCTTCTCAGGAGTAGCCTTACAAAGTTCAGTTTGACCTTCTCAGGAGTAGCCTTACAAAGTTCAGTTTGACCTTCTCAGGAGTAGCCTTACAAAGTTCAGTTTGACCATCTCAGGAGTAGCCTTACAAAGTTCAGTTTGACCATCTCAGGAGTAGCCTTACAAAGTTCAGTTTGACCATCTCAGGAGTAGCCTTACAAAGTTCAGTTTGACCTTCTCAGGAGTAGCCTTACAAAGTTCAGTTTGACCTTCTCAGGAGTAGCCTTACAAAGTTCAGTTTGACCTTCTCAGGAGTAGCCTTACAAAGTTCAGTTTGACCTTCTCAGGAGTAGCCTAGTCTTCCAATGTTCAGTATGGATTCATCTCAAACGAGAATAGACCGTTGTGATACTACATACAGTAGTTAACAGGTTTTACTTTGATATCTTGAAAATCATATCTAATGGAATAATGGAATACCATTTTCACCGTAATAAAATAAACCTAGTTATTGTATCAGACCTGGGCAGCAAATTGCATTGATTAGACTGCAAATCCTGCAAACCAATACTGTCTTTCCTATTGGTGGCAATTGTATTTGGAAAAGCCCTTTACTGGCATATCCAGGCGCCAGATAGCTAGCCCATACGTCAGAAAGACAGATGTAATTTGTGGATAGAAATGCCAAAATGTCGATGCATGTAATCCTTTCAAAAGGTGATTGAGGTTATTGGTTAAAGCTTGGCTTGTTTCCATAATCTAACACAACAAGCAAAGTGCTTATTACAAGTTCTAGGAAAGAAAGCTCATGTTGCAAGCCCTCCCTCTAACTTGGGCACGATTCCAAAACAATTCATCTCCGCTATACATTAGGTAGGTCCTTGTGTTGAGGCCCTCTGGCTGGTGACAGCCATATGGAAATAACATCACCTGTAGTCTCATGCCTACCATATTCCTTACCACTGTCTTGTCCACCCTTTTCAGATCTTCCAGAGGGTAGAAGAATGGTCTGAGGAATTGGTTTAGAATCTGGCTTTGAATACCTGCCTGCTGTATGTCTTCCAATGACACACAGCTTCATGGGACAGATTAATACTGAGAAACCAATTCCATTTGATATCCATCATAATTCAAAATGCTTTCATGGATACTGTATTAATATTGTAATCTTGTCATCAGATAATATAAAGTGTGTTAGGACTGCCTGGTAGCAGGTAGGCTGTTCATCAGATAATATAAAACATGTTAGGACTGCCTGGTAGCAGGTAGGCTGTTCATCTGTTAGGACTGCCTGGTAGCAGGTAGGCTGTTCATCAGATAATATAAAACATGTTAGGACTGCCTGGTAGCAGGTAGGCTGTTCATCAGATAATATAAAGCATGTTAGGACTGCCTGGTAGCAGGTAGGCTGTTCATCAGATAATATAAAGCGTGTTAGGACTGCCTGGTAGCAGGTAGGCTGTTCATCAGATAATATAAAGTGTGTTAGGACTGCCTGGTAGCAGGTAGGCTGTTCATCAGATAATATAAAGCGTGTTAGGACTGCCTGGGAAGTGGTACCAGAGGTGAAGGTAGGCTGTTCATCAGATAATATAAAGCGTGTTAGGACTGCCTGGTAGCAGGTAGGCTGTTCATCAGATAATATAAAGCGTGTTAGGACTGCAGATAATATAAAGCGTGTTAGGACTGCCTGGTAGCAGGTAGGCTGTTCATCAGATAATATAAAGCGTGTTAGGAGTGCCTGGGAAGTGGTACCAGAGGTGAAGGTAGGCTGTCTTTTCCTCCAAGCTTTGATTAGCTTTATATCATGTTGTGTCATTTGGCACGAGTAACAGATGCTTTTTGAGATATCCAGGTACACATAGGCCTTTAGAAATGATAGTTTTCAGCTAGATTTGCAGTTGTGAACTTCATGTGAACAATGAAGAACATGGTAATCAATCTCTTATGGTTTTTCATACCCCGTGTCACGTTCTGACCTTAGTTCCTTTGTGATGTCTTTGTTTTAGTATGGTCAGGGCGTGAGTTGGGTGGGCAGTCTATGTTTCAGAGGCAGCTGTCAATCGTTGTCCCTGATTGAGAACCATACTTAGGCAGCCTGTTTTCACCCTTGAGTTGTGGGTGATTATTTTCTGTTTCGTATCCGTACCAGACAGAACTGTTTCGGTTTCATTTCGTTCTCTTGTTGGTTTTGTATTTTAGTGTTCTGAGTTCTATTAAAGAATATGAACACTTACCACGCTGCGCATTGGTCCTCAAATTCTTCCACCACAGACAGACGTTACACCCCGTCCAACATCAATGGGGTCAATATCCTGAAATGACGGGTTAAATTGACCCTGACCCATACAGTGGTGTAAAGTACTTAAGTAAAAATACTTTAAAGTACTACTTAAGTTGTTTTTTTGTGTACTTTTACTTTACTATTTATATTTTTGACAACTTTTACTTTTACTTTACTACATTCCTAAAGAAAAGTATATACTTTTTACTCCATACATACTTCCTGACAACCAAAAGTACTCGTTACATTTTAAACGCTTAGCAGGACAGAAAAATGGTCAAAAACACAGACTTATCAAGAGAACATCCCTGGTCATCCCTACTGCCTCTGATTAGGCGGACTCACTAAACACACACGTTACGTTTGGAAATTATGTCTGAGTGTTGGGAGTGTTCCCCTGACTCTCTGTAAATGACATCGGAGTGTTGGAGTGTTCCCCTGGCTATCTGTAAATTATGTCTCAGTGTTGGAGTGTTCCCCTGGCTATCTGTAAATTATGTCTCAGTGTTGGAGTGTTCCCCTGGCTATCTGTAAATAATGTCAGAGTGTTGGAGTGTTCCCCTGGCTATCTGTAAATGACGTCAGAGTGTTGGAGTGTTCCCCTGGCTGTCTGTAAATGACGTCGGAGTGTTGGAGTGTTCCCCTGGCTATCTGTAAATGATGTCTCAGTGTTGGAGTGTTCCCCTGGCTATCTGTAAATGATGTCTCAGTGTTGGAGTGTTCCCCTGGCTATCTGTAAATGTTGTCTGAGTGTTGGAGTGTTCCCCTGGCTATCTGTAAATGACATCGGAGTGTTAGAGTGATGCAGCACTCCATCACTTTCCTTCTTGGTCAAATAGCCCTTACATAGCCTGGAGGTGTGTTTTGGGTCAATGTGCTGTTGAAAAACAAATGATAGTCCCACTAAGCGCAAACCAGATGGGATGGCGTATGGCTGCAGAATGCTGTGGTAAACACGCTGGTTTAGTGTGGCTTGATTTCTAAATAAATCACTGACAGTGTCACCAGCAAATCACCCTCACACCATCACATTTTTAATACAATTCGACCGTTGAGGTTGAGATGTGTTTGTTACTTGAACTCTGTGAAGCATTTATTTAGGCTACAATCTGAGGTGCTGTTAACTCTAATGAACTTATCCTCTGCAGCAGAGGTAACTCTGGGTCTTCCTTTCCTGTGGTGGTCCTAATGAGAGCCATTTTCATCATAGTGCTTGATGATTTTTGCGACTGGACTTGTGGCTGAAATGTTCCGGATTGACTGACCTTCATGTCTTAAAGTTATGATTTACTGTCTATCGTTTCTCTTTGCGTATTTGAGCTGTTCTTGCCATAATATAGACCTGGTCTTTTACCAAATAGGGCTATCTTCTGAAAACCAACCCTACCTTGTCACAATACAACAGATTGGCTCAAACGCATTAAGAAGGAAAGAAATTCCCCAAAATGTAAAATAACTTTTAACAAGGCATACCTGTTAATTGAAATGCATTCCAGGTGACTACCTCATGAAGCTGGTTGAGATAATGCCAAGAGTGTGCAAAGCTGTCATCAAGGCATAGTGTGGCTACTTTGAAGAATCTCAAATATGAAATATATTTTGATTTGTTTATCTTTTTTTTGCTTAGTACATGATTCCATGTGTGTCATTTCAAAGTTTTGATGTCTTCACTGTTATTCAACAATGTAGAAAATAGTAAAAATAAAGAAAAACCCTTATAAGGGAATAAGTAGGTGTGTCCCAACTTTGTTGGACGTTTAAGCTTTCTAATGGGTATGACATCATCATTGTGGGCATGGCAGGTAATGACAGTCAAAATAACATAATTGTGGGCGAGGCATAATGGTAAGTCAAAATGACAAAGCCTTCCCGAGGAAAACAATGTTAAAGGTCCCGAACAGTGAAAATCATGGTTTTCATCAAATTGGATAATATTTGAATGACATCAGTGCAAAGTAGGGTGACCCAAGCAAGAAAAGTGACTGTAGCTGGTTAATTGATCAAGTTTTCAGGCCACATTTCAGGTGAAGTTGTTTTATCAATTGGGGAGAACATTCGATGGGTCTTGCCAGGAAGCTAATCCATGAGGACAGATGCTGTACCATCATTGACAGTGGCTCTTGCAAGCGCTGACCATAATATCAGAATTGGATGAGTCTGACACGGTAGCCAACATTTTGGGGGAATCGGGGAGAGGGGGGGCCTAACGTTACATAATGTGGCTGCGTTGTCTTGTGAATGGTACATTTTCTGTAACACACCTGATAGTCACTATATGGTTGTTCTTCCATCACTAAGCCCCCTACGTTGAGTCTGAGACCTGCCAGAGCACAGCTAGCACGGAGGAATGTCATCCACAAAAGGAGTTGCTGTGTGTATTGTATTTGTAATTTACCTCTGAAAAGTCTATTCCACCATTCCATTGTGTTTGGGCTTTTGTCTTACAGTAGATGTAGCTTGTGTCATTGGGGCTCATCATGATGATTATTATCATTTCACATTCCATCCCCTTTCATCTTTCCACTATCATCAAGCAGTAATGATAGACATTTTAGAAAATTCAACATCTACTGTCTGCACAGCTTCCCAGGCAACTACCACAGCAGGAATGCTGTGATACAAAATCAACTTTCCCAAGACAAAGAAGAGGGGATATGCTGTGAAGCCTGTGAAGACAGATTCAACATATGGTATGTCATTGTTATTCACTTCAAATCTGCGTCAATTGAGCATTTCAGGCTCACTAACTATTGAAATACAAAAAAGCACAGGACCAAATAGTGCATATTTAAAATGGAGTACTTCAAAAACACCAGAAAACACACTGTAGAGTGTGTAGATCACTACATCAACGGATTGGTACTGTCATAACTCAGAACAGGAAATTACAGGAAATTAAATACACGTTACCCTTTTCAAAAAAACATTATAGGCTACTCAGACAGGATCTCCTCTTCAACGAAGGCACCCTTGATTCAGCGCCCTATGAGAGGAAGCAATGTGATCTGTCCCTCCCAGGACCCCTGTCTGTCCAGTGAGAGAGGCCTGGTCTGTCCATCCCAGGGCCCCTGTCTGCCCAGTGAGAGAGGCCTTGTCTGTCCATCACAGGACCCCTGTCTGCCCAGAGAGAGAGGCCTGGTCTGTTCATCCCAGGACCCCTGTCTGCCCAGTGAGAGAGGTCTGATCTGTTCATCACAGGACGCCGGTCTGCCCAGTGAGAGAGGCCTGATCTGTCCATCCCAGGACCCCTGTCTGCCCAGTGAGAGAGGCCTGGTCTGTTCATCCCAGGACCCCTGTCTGCCCAGTGTGAGAGGTCTGATCTGTTCATCACAGGACGCCGGTCTGCCCAGTGAGAGAGGCCTGATCTGTCCATCCCAGGACCCCTGTCTGCCCAGTGTGAGATGCTTGATCTGTTCATCCCAGGACCCCTGTCTGCCAAGTGAGAGAGGCCTGATCTGTCCATCCCAGGACCCCTGTCTGCCCAGTGAGAGAGGCCTGGTCTGTCCATCCCAGGACCCCTGTCTGCCCAGTGAGAGAGGCCTGGTCTGTCCATCTCAGGACCCCTGTCTGCCCAGTGAGAGAGGCCTGATCTGTCCATCCCAGGACTCCTGTCTGCCCAGTGAGAGAGGCCTGATCTGTCCCTCCCAGCACCCCTGTCTGCCCAGTGAGAGAGACCTGATCTGTCCATCCCAGGACCCCTGTCTGCCCAGTGAGAGAGGCCTGATCTGTCCATCCCACAGGACCCCTGTCTGCCCAGTGAGAGAGGCCTGATCTGTTCATCCCACAGGACCCCTGTCTGCCCAGTGAGAGAGGCCTGATCTGTTCATCCTAGGACTCCTGTCTGCCCAGTGTGAGATGCCTGATCTGTTCATCCTAGGACTCCTGTCTGCCCAGTGAGAGAGGCCTGGCAACGAGGCCATAGCTGGATTTGTCTCCCACTTCAATCTTGGGGGTGACTGAAGCCAAGTGGGTGACTGAAGCCAAGTGGGTGACTGAAGCCAAGTGGGTGACTGAAGCCAAGTGGGTGACTGAAGCTAAGAGGGTGACTGAAGCTAAGAGGGTGACTGAAGCCAAGTGGGTGACTGAAGCCAAGTGGTTGACTGAAGCCAAGTAGGTGACTGAAGCCAAGTCGGTGACTGAAGCCAAGAGGGTGACTGAAACCAAGAGGGTGACTGAAGCCAAGTGGGTGACTGAAACCAAGTGGGTGACTGAAGCCAAGTGGGTGGCTGAAGCCAAGTGGGTGGCTGAAACCAAGTAGGTGACTGAAACCAAGTGTGTGACCGAAGCCAAGTGGGTGACTGAAACCAAATGTGTGACCGAAGCCAAGTGGGTGACTGAAACCAAGTGTGTGACTAAAACCAAGTGTGTGACTGAAACCTGCTTGATTGAAGTCGGGGTACATAGGTCCACCTCCTCTCTTGCTGTGGGATGGGCAAAAATGTCAAAATACAATGACAAAATATCCTAAAGATCAGTATAAAACCTCTTTGATCTCTAGGGGCGCTATTTCATTTTTGGATAAAAAACGTTCCCGTTTTAAGCGCGATATTTTGTCACGAAAAGATGCTCGACTATGCATATTCTTGACAGTTTTTGAAAGAAAACACTCTGAAGTTTCAGAATCTGCAAAGATATTGTCTGTAAGTGCCCCAGAACTCATTCTACAGGCGAAACCAAGATGATGCATCAACCAGGAAATGAGCAGAATTTCTGAAGCTCTGTTTTCCATTGTCTCCTTATATGGCTGTGATTGCGCAAGGAATGAGCCTACACTTTCTGTCGTTCCCCCAAAGTGTTAGCAGCATTGTGACGTATTTGTAGGCATATCATTGGAAGATTGACCATAAGAGACTACATTTTCCAAGTGTCCGCCTGGTGTCCCTGCGTCGAAATTGGAGCGTAAAGCCAGGTGCAATTATTTTTCCATTTGAGAGCAAGGAGAAACCAGGCTTCCACGAAGGATATATCATTGAAGAGATATGTGGAAAAACACCTTGAGGATTGATTCTAAACCACGTTTGCCATGTTTCAGTCGATATTATGGAGTTAATTTGGAAAAAAGTTCGCGTTTTGAGGGCTGAATTTTCGTTTTTTTTTTTTTTTTTTGGTAGCCAAATGTGATGTACAAAACGGAGCTATTTCTAATACACAAAGAATCTTTTTGGAAAAACGGAGCATCTGCTATCTAACTGAGAGGCTCCTCATTGAAAACATCAGAAGTTCTTCAAAGGTAAGTTATTTTATTTGAAGGCTTTACTTGTTTTTGTGATAGTTGCCTGCTAAATGCTAACGCTAAAGCTAACGCTAATGCTAACGCTAAATGCTACGCTAGCTAGCTACTGTTACACAAATGATTGTTTTCCTATGGTTGAAAAGCATATTTTGAAAATCTGAGATGACAGTGTTGTTAACAAAAGGCTAAGCTTGAGAGCTAGCATATTTATTTCATTTCATTTGCGATTTTCATGAATAGTTAACGTTGCGTTATGGTAATGAGCTTAGGTCTATAAATAGAATCCCGGATCCGGGTTTGGTCGTCGCAACAGGTTAAAAACAAAACACAAAATAATTATATTTTAAAAATGTATTTAATTCAAATAAAAAATGATTAAAAAAAGGAAGTATTTCTGTAATATTAAATGACAGAAATACATTTGCTAGTAAGTGGTCCATACAGCCACCACATTCTCAGTAACGCAGAACGTTGCAGAAACGTCTGACTTGCTGTGACTGGGACATGTTGTTGTTTATCTACCTTAGTTGAATGCACTGACTACAGGTCACTTTGGATAAGAGTGTCTGCTAAAATGGAAATGCACACGAAAGCGTTCAAAAGTTTGGGTTCACTTAGAATTGTCCTTGTTGTCGAAAGAAAAGCAAATTTTTTTGGTCCATTAAATACAGTGTAGACATTGTTACTGTTGTAAATGACTATTGTAGCTGGAAACGGCTGTTTTTTTATGGAATGTCTACATAGGTGTACAGAGCCCCATTATCAGCAACCATCACTCCTGTGTTCCAATGGCACGTTGTGTGAGCTAATCCAAGTTTATTATTTTAAAAGGCTAATTGATCATTAGAAAACCTTTTTGCAATTATGTTAGCACAGCTGAAAACTGTTGTTCTGATTAAAGAAGCAATAAAACTGGCCTTCTTTAGACTGGTTGAGAATCTGGAGCATCAGTATTTGCGGGTTCGATTACAGGCTCAAAATGGCCAGAAACAAAGACCTTTCTTCTAAAACTCATCAGTCTATTCTTGTTCTGAGAAACAAAGGCTATTCCATGCGAGAAATTGCCAAGAAACTGAAGATCTCGTACAACGCTGTGTACTACTCCCTTCACAGAACAGCGGAAACTGGCTCTAACCAGAGTAGAAAGAGGAGTGGGAGGCCCCGGTGCAAACTGAGCAAGAGGACAAGTACATTAGAGTGTCTAGTTTGAGAAACAGACGCCTCAATGATCCAAAAATGATAAACACAATGTGGCAATGGAACACAGGACTGATGGTTGCTGATAATGGGCCTTTGTACGCCTATGTAGATATTCCATAAACATCAGCCGTTTCTTAACAATGTCTACACTGTATTTCTGATCAATTTGATGTTATTTTAATGGACAAAGAATTTCCTTTTCTTTCAAAAACATGGACATTTCTCAGTGACCCCAAACTTTTGAACCGTAGTGTATGGAAAAATGAATATACTTAAATGAACTACAAAGCACACTGGGTGTTATTATTGGCCTTGTTTTGGGGCGGAGCGTATTAGAACAATACTCAGCATGTTTGCAATTGTTTTTACATATACAGTCATGGCCAAAAGTTTGGAGAATGACACAAATATACATTTTCACAAAGTTTACTGCTTCAGTGTCTTTAGATATTTTTGTCAGATGTTACTATGGAATACTGAAGTATAATTACAAGCATTTTCTAAGTATCAAAGGCTTTTATTGATAATTACATGAAGTTGATGCAAAGTGTCAATATTTGCAGTGTTGACCCTTCTTTTTCAAGACCTCTGCAATCAGCCCTGGTATGCTGTCAATTAACTTCTGGGCCACATCCTGACTGATAGCAGCTCATTCTTGCATAATCAATGCTTGTAGTTTGTGGGTTTTTGTTTGTCCACCCGCCTCTTGAGGATTGACCACAAGTTCTCAATGGGATTAAGGTCTGGGGAGTTTCCTCGCCATGGACCCAAAATATCAATGTTTTGTTCCCCGAGCCACTTAGTTATCACTTTTGCCTTATGGCAAGGTGCTCCATCATGCTGGAAAAGGCATTGTTCATCACCAAACTGTTCCTGGGTGGTTGGGAGAAGTTGCTCTCGGAGGATGTGTTGGTACCATTCTTTACTCATGGCTGTGTTCTTAGGCAAAATTGTGAGTGAGCCCACTCCCTTGGCTGAGAAGCAACCCCACATATGAATAGTCTCAGGATGCTTTACTGTTGGCATGACACAGGACTGATGGTAGCACTCACCTTGTCTTCTCCGGACAAGCTTTTTTCCGGATGTCCCAAACAATCAGTATGGGGATTCATCAGAGAAAATGACTTTACCCCAGTCCTCAGCAGACCAATCCCTGTACCTTCTGCAGAATATCAGTCTTTCCCTGATGTTTTTCCTGGAGAGAAGTGGCTTCTTTGCTGCCCTTCTTGACACCAGGCCATCCTCCAAAAGTCTTTGCCTCACTGTGCATGCAGATGCACTCACACCTGCCTGCTGCCATTCCTGAGAAAATTCTGTACTGGTGGTGCACCAATCCCACAGCTAAATTAACTTTAGGAGACGGTCCTGGCGCTTGCTGGACTTTCTTGGGCGCCCTGAAGCCTTCTTCACAACAATTGAACCGCTCTCCTTGAAGTTCTTGATGATCCGATAAATAGTTGATTTAGGTGCAATCTTACTGGCAGCAATATCCTTGCCTGTGAAACCCTTTTTGTGCAAAGCAATGATGACGGCACGTGTTTCCTTGCAGGTAACCATGGTTGACTGAGGAAGAACAAAGTTTCCAAGCACCACCCTCCTTTTGAAGTTTCCAGTCTGTTATTCAAACTCAATCAGCATGACAGAGTTGTCTCCAGCCTTGTCCTTGTCAACACTCACACCTGTGTCAACAAGAGAATCACTGACATGATGTCAGATGGTCCTTTTGTGGCAGGGCTGAAATGCAGTGGAAATGTTTTTGGGGGATTCAGTTCATTTGCATGGCAAAGAGGGACTTTGCAATTAATTGCAATTCATCTGATCACTCTTCATAACATTCTGGAGTAGATGGCCACGACAATACTTTGTATTGTTTTTTTCAGCATTCGGACGGGAGGTGAGTGTTACAAATTGTACATATCAGTGTGTCCTGCACACCGGATGGTGGCCGGGTGCCTATATTAGGCTTATGGCTCTAATATATTTGGGGGGTAAATTGATGTCTCACCATTATTTCTCACCTTCATTTCTCATGACTGTTCATGTCGATCAATATTCTGGCTATGCTGGTATATTGTAAATGATCAAATAAATGTATGATCAATACATACAGTTGTGAACATATTGTCATTGCTAATGCAGAGGCACCAATAAATTGTCCAGTACATTCTGTCATTGTCTAAGCTTCTAAGGTGACTCAAGTTTTACTCAGTCTTGTGCAGAAGTGTATCAGTCAACTGTATTGTGTAATTAGTTACACAACGACAGAAAATACAGTTGTGTTGTTGTTGTTTTCTCTGACATCCAACAGTCCATGATCAGCTCTGTTGACCATGAGAGCATTTAGCAGAGGAAATGGGTTGAGGCGTACCTTTTTCAGCTTGGAATGACATGGCCCATTGTCTAACTTGTCATCAATGACATGTGGTCCATTGTTTACCTTGTTACCTGGCAACGACCACACGGGTGTTTTAAAATAGCTGTCAGTCAAGGCAAGCTCATGAATGTAAGCTCCCCGCCCACTCAGCCTGTTCTTTCAGGTTTTCTAATAGCTGGCAAGGAGATAAAAGGTACAATTTCTTCAGTTCGAAGCATTTTAAATGCCTAAAATTATTATGGTGGATGTTTTGGTCATTCAAAGGCTTTTTTAACTTGGGAAATAAGATGACTGTGCAGGACCTTTTAAGGTTTTGAAAAAGACTAAGAAAGGATATTCAGTGTCTTATCACCAAATGTGTTTCCCAGTGTTTTCCCGGAAAGCACATTTTCAGAAAGTATCCAACTTTACCAATGCTCACCCTGATCAAAGCGGCAGTACATCAGGCCTATAGTAATACTGTGTGATGCAGAAATAGAACACAGCGGAGAAGTATTCTATAGTGTGGCAGAGTGAAGACATAGTCAGCCAATTACAGGAGAATGTGCCTCTCAGATGGAGAAGAATTAGCCAATGGAGGGAGTGAAAGCGTCTATATTTGGCAACACTGTCAAAAGAGCACTTCCTCTTTCTATTAATACGATCTGCATCCTTCCTGTGACCTCATAAAACAAGCTCCTCCGGTGCGAGGAATTATTCTTTCCAATTCATTTTTCTCTAATTAAATTCTGCATCAGCACGCTCCACTATAAATCGACCAAATTCAAGGAGCTGCAAATTAAAAAGTGTGTGTGTGTGTGTGTGTGTGTGTGTGTGTGTGTGTGTGTGTGTGTGTGTGTGTGTGTGTGTGTGTGTGTGTGTGTGTGTGTGTGTGTGTGTGTGTGTGTGTGTGTGTGTGTGTGTGTGTGTGTGTGTGTGTGTGTGTGTGAGAGAGAGAGAGGGAGGGAGAGTGAAGAGAGAAAGATAGAAAGAGAGAGAGAAGCTGATTTGCCTGTGTCAAGGCATATCATGGGTGTGTGTGTGTGTGAGTGTGAAGCTGATTTGCCTGTGTCAAGGCATATGTGGGTGTGTGTGCGTGTGTGTGTGTGTGTGGTGTGTGTGTGTGTGTGTGTGTGTGTGTGTGTGGGTGTGTGTGACACATATTCAGCCCCTCTTGAAGGACAATGGAAGTTCAATAGAAAATGTTTGTCTTTCTGCATCACAGCCTTTAGCCGGGTGGTTTAACAATACACAACACGTACCCTGATGAAAGCTGTACTGCTGTGTTGATTTCTGACACTACAGAATCATTTCCCTGAATACCTCCCACAGTACAGTTTCCAGTCTGTTCCTAAATTCATGCACCTTGGTTGGAATGTGAG
This sequence comes from Oncorhynchus clarkii lewisi, assembly GCF_045791955.1. Lineage (NCBI taxonomy): Eukaryota > Metazoa > Chordata > Actinopteri > Salmoniformes > Salmonidae > Oncorhynchus > Oncorhynchus clarkii. The sequence continues at coordinate 40,775,096 of NC_092172.1, read as the reverse complement.
GTAGCAACAGTATACACTTTCCTTTACAGGTGCAGAATGGGGTGAAAATCACTGCACAAGATACTGGAAAAACAGCCATGTTTTATTGGTGTTTGGGTATGAACTACAATCTCTGGTATCAATAAATGTACGCTGTATTCCTTGAGAGGTATGGGAAGGAGGCTAACGGAGATATCCGTTTGACTCCTCAGTCTCTCACATTCTCTCTCTTTTACATTTGAATCCATAAGCACATGTAAAATTTTGATGTGAAAATCTTTTTTTTTTTTTTTTGCATGTTATTTTGAAAATACGTCTCGTATAAATGTACCACTTGAGGAGCATTGTCTCAGAAAATGAGAGAAGGGACAAAACCCCCAATACAGTAACCTCCCATAGATGGACAGTTGGCAGAACAACACACAGTAAACCAATCACCAGCTCCACATAGAAATGAATCTCTCACAGCCTTATTGGCTGTAGACTATACTGTCAAAGGTCAAGCATTCAGCCACCTAAAGCATTGAAAAAGAACTGAAAGCATTGAAAATGAATTGAAAGCATTGAAAAGGAATTGAAAGCATTGAAAAGGAATCACTAGAAGGGGAAAGAATGGTTAACCTTGGCTATATGTGATATGAACATCCCCTGCATGTGAAACTGGACTGGACCAGAACAGTGTCCATGTGGTGTTTGACGACCCCAAGCAACACGTTATATACAGACATAACCAGTGAATAGATCAGAATGGACTTGTCAGAGATACTTGTTTTATGGATATGGATGCTTAAGTGCTGAATGAATGCTTCTGTATGTGCAATTTCTTTATGATGAACAACTGGCACAATGCTCAGTACATACTAAACAACAGGCTCACATACCCATAACTCAAATGCCTATGACTTTCACACTGAGCACTAATGTCTGTATTGAGTCAATTCAGTCTATTTGGGATGCCAGTTGGAGATACTAACACAATAGTGATCTATGCCGTTTTAGCATACACTTTTACCCAGAGGGACTTGTTTACATTTTACATATGGGTGGCACCAGCGAGAATCAAACTTAGAACCTTGGTGTGTTGCGAGCGCCATGCTCTAGTGCCTGAGCCACAGCACCACCTGATCATGAAAAGGTCATGTTTACCCATTCAGTTGTCGGGAGCATAATATGGAGTGTGAGACTTTCTTTATCTTCGTATTGTCATAAGCATGACACAAGCTGTCGTGGCCGCGTACTGTATGTCAGCTAATGACAGCTGGCTGTGCCCTGCTATGATGCAAAACCAAGTGTGTCCCCTAAGTAGCCACTTTGGTAACGTGCTGCCTGTCGTACCAAACATTCTCCCCGTCAAACACAGTTGTGTTAACTTAGTGGATACAACTGCAGCATAACTCCCTGCCCCTGTAATTCACCCAGGCACTTTAGCCTGCAATCTAACAGTGGATTTTGGGGGGAATTGTATTGTAAAGTTAAGCGGCAGTTGTTAGCTCCGGGACAACGGCCCTGGCATATCTGCTCCTCCTCACGCTCCGCACAAGGTCCGTGTTTCCATGGCGACTGTCCGTAGGCTATTTCTGCGCTCCTCATTCCTTATCTGTTCTTCACTGCTATTGCGTCACATCTTCAATATCTGCCCCCACGGCCATCGTGGGCCAAAACCCCTCCCTCCTTTCCTCATTCCCTCCCTTCCTCCCTCCTTCACTCAACTACCAAATGAAATGCGCCGTGTAAACAGAGTAGAGCAAAGACAAGGCGGTGTTGTGATAAATGGACGATGAGAGAGGTGCCACCTAAAGGCCTTGGGTTGTGTTTTTTCCCTGACAAACATGGCCGAGAAGATCAGAGTAGGAGCCTCTCAGAAATCAGAAGACTAGCTCCTCCATTAGCTGCTGTGTAAAGGGATACGGGTTGGAGTTTTCAAGCTGCTTGCTGGATCAACTTCTCCTCTAGCTCATCTAGAAGCCTACCAATGGACTGCTGATGCAGTTCAATGAGCAATTACACCTCCCTGTTTACTACAGACTGACAGTACAGACGGTTAGCCTCCTGTGTTGGCCGACCAGGGTCACGCTGAATTACATGCGAGCTTTATCTGCGCTAACAGACGGGCTATCAGCCCACGAGTGTCTGTGACCCTAGGGTGATACCAAGGTAACGCGACAGCGCTGCTGATCTAGATCATTAACACATTACTGTAGGGCCGTGGAGCCTCCCCTTCATTCTCCCACATCTTCTGCTGCACTGCCATTCCCCCCATGTCTAAAGAGAGACAAATGAGATATGTCGAGAGGAGAGACGAATGTGCCAGAGAAAGAGAGAGAGAGGAGAAGAGAGAGGAGAATGTAAGAGAGGAAGGAGAAAGGGGGAGGGAGAGTAGGATGAGAGGTGAAGGAGAGGGGTTGGAAGAATGAGAGCGAGAGAGAGAGAGAGAGAGAGGTGAGAAAAGAGAGAGGGGGGGTAGGAGGGGGAGAGTGATAGAGTGTAGATAGAGTGAAAGAGATACAGCGTGAGAGGAGGGAGAGAGAGAAGAGAGCGAGAGTGTGAGGGAGGGAGGGAGGGAGGGAGGGAGGGAGGGAGGGAGGGAGGGAGGGAGGGAGGGAGGGGGAGACCTTCATCTTAATTTAAGTGAAGGATGTATAGTTGTTGATTAGGAGCCGGGAAAATGCATGTTCAGTCATTTGGCCGTCTGGTTCCCGAGGCATGTTGGCCTCACTGCTCATTTCATTAACCGCCAAGTCATGGGGACATCTGTATCTCATCTAATTTGAGTGACAGGAAGGGTACAGTGTAATACGACGATCCTCCCTCTTCATCAGTTTTATGTAATGTAGCTGTGATAATATTCGAGGGCTGTGAATATATCCAAAGGAATAAGGAAACACCAGGGCATCTGGGATATTATAATGACCTTCAAACATTTTGATAAAAATTCTCAAACAAGGCAGTATTATATTTTCATCTGAAATGGCCCTATCGTCAAATGGAAGCTGTGTTAATCTATTCTGTTGCTGCACTCATATTTGGAAACGGTCCGAACATGGTTTGAATGTAGAGAATTCATTTGAGTAGATGAGTTTGCAGTGAACCATTCTTCCCCCAACATCACACAGAGGTGAAATAAAAATTGGAGCTAAAAAGCTCATTCAGATTTGTTTTTCTTGATTTAGCCACTAGACATATATTTTTAAATAAATAATTTCTGTTTTGTAAAGACACTTTTTCAAATAGAACACCCATTTTGAAAGATGTTGATCCATTTGATCGTTAACATCATCAGTCAAGTCAGTGTCAAGTCATTCCCACACTAATCCTTACCATTCTGTCCATGATACTTCCTGTATGAGATAGCTGATATCGGATTCCTCTAATGAATCTCAATCAAATTTGGGTCTCTTGCACATTGTCTTTTGAGCTGGCTTGAATCAGTAAAGGTTCCTGTGTGTGGGAGTGGTGGTAGGTGCTCCTGTAAGTGTTGTAATGGTTGTAATGCTCCAATGGGGGCAGGTGTAAGTGGGTCTCCATGGCAGCGACACCGGCGAGCTCCTCCTCCACTGTGATGACCTCCATGGAGGAGGCGGGGCCATCGGGGTCCTGCTGGTGGTTCTGCTTCCTCATCTTGTAGAAAATGACCAGCAAGACGGCGGCCATGAGCGTGATGGCCACAAAGCAGCCGATGATGATCTTGGTGGTCTTCATCACCTCCTCCAAGCCGCGGTCCCCCTCCCCGTCCAGGTCCAGAACAGAGACGGTGTAGGTCCGCTCTGTGGTCCTGGTCTGGACTGGAGGCCCCCTGGTGGTCGAAGATGATACCCAGCCAATCGGTGGAAGAGCAGGAGTCTGGCTGTCGTCGACTGTCTCTGTGGTCTCCACGGTGACTGTGGTGAAGTAGGTGACGCCGCTGTTCTCCACCGAGGTGACGTTGAGCACGGCAGAGGCAGAGATGTTGCCCGCCGTGTTGCTCACCATGCAGGTGTAAGTCCCCGTGTCCTGCATGGTGACGGTGGTGAAGTTCAACGTCCCGTCGTTGAGGACGGCCAGGCGCACCTTGTACGCCCCGTGGGTCACCAGAGACCCGTTGGGGGTGAGCCAGCTGACCGAGGTCAACGAGCTCGTTCTGCACTTGAGCTCAGCCGCCATGCCCTCTGTGACGTTGCGGTCCGCCGGCGGCTCCACGATGACAGGCACATCGCACTGGAAGTAGCTGTGCTCTAGCTCGCCGATGTAGCGACCCCTGTAGTTTGCTGGGGTGTGGCAGCGGGCACAGCAGCTGGTGTTGGCAGGCACTGTCTCCTTCAGCCACCAGCTAAGCCACAGGATGTCACAGTTACAGTTCCAGGGGTTATGGTGCAGATGGACTCTCTCCAGGCGGTGCAGGGGGGTGAAGAGGTCATGGGGCAGCAGGGTGAGGTTGTTGTGGGCCAGGTTGAGCTCCACCAGGGACTGGAGGTCGTCAAAGGAGTTCCTCTCGATGGTCTGGATCTGAGCATGCATCATCCACAACTTCTGCAAGTTCGCCAGCCCTGCGAAAGAGCCAGGCCCTATGACAGAGATCTGGTTCCCTGACATCTCTAGCTCCTCCAGCCTGACCAAGGGTAGGATGTTGGGGATCTCCTTGAGGTTGCACATGCCCAGGTTCAGGTAGCGCAGGTTGCTGAGGTCTTGGAAGGCTCCATCTGAGATGTAGGAGAGCCGCTTGAGCTCTCCAAGGTCCAGTCTTCGCAGCGAGGGGACCCGGTTGAAGGCGTACGACGGGATGCTCTCAATGGGGTTGTTCCTCAGCCACAGCTCCTTGAGCTTGGAGAGGTACTCGAAGGCCCCATTGGGGATGGTGGTGAGACGGTTGTCGAACAGCTCCAGGGTGTTGAGACTGGCCAGGCCGTTGAAGGCGCCGATCTCGATGTTGCGGATGTGGTTCTTGCTCAGCTGCAGGATTTCCAGGTGCCGTAGATGCTTGAAGCTGTCCACCTTGATCACCTGGATGAGGTTGTCCTGCAGGTTCAGGTAACGTGTGTTGGTTGAGATGCCGTCGGGGACATCGCGCAGGCTCCGGCGGGTGCAGATCACCTTGCTGAACTGGTTGCTGCAGGAGCAGACAGAGGGGCAGGTCTGGGCACGCACCAGGCCGGCCACCGCCAGGATCTGGAGGGCCAACAGTAGCACGAAGAGGGGATAGGACCGAGCCCCCCTCAGCCTAGGATCTCTCATTGTCTGGCGCTGGAGGGAGGAGATCATTGTGATCAGCATTCATAGTTCAGTGGCTGGTGGTCCTCTCTGAAATATTGTAAAGAGAAGAGAGAAAAGTACAACAGATTAGGCAGTGGAACAATATAAGACAAGCAAAGAAAACTAGATGCAGAACAGAAGGTAATTATGGGTAATGCCACTTCTTTTTATGTGTATAAAATCTATTGAAGGGACACCATACTGTCTGTGCTCAATGCACATGCCTGGGATAATGACCTACATGAGGAAGAGAGGTGGTGAAATGTAGTTGCCTTATCATTGGGGATGGATGGATGTTCACTCATCCTAGATAGTCATCATAAACACTGTCCATCTGTGGAGCATTAGAGCAGTCAGGGATGTCAGGACTCCCCAGGACAGGACTCCCCAGGACAGGACTCCCCAGGACAGGACTCCCCATATGAACTTTACTCTCTCATCAATAAATAAATACAAATCGTTGTCATTTAGGTCCTAACCCGGGAAGTTAATTATTCATCTGTACATTTGGGGTGGCAGGGTAGCCTAGTGGTTAGAGCGTTGGACTAGTAACCGGAAGGTTGTAAGTTCAAACCACGAGCTGACAAGATACAAATCTGTCGTTCTGCCCCTGAACAGGCAGGTAACCCACTGTTCCTAGGCCCTCATTGAAAATAAGAATTTGTTCTTAACTGATTTGCCTAGTTAAATAAAGGTAAAAAAAAACAGAAACAATCTGCAATAAAACCAGACAGTCGATTTCTCTTGTTGTATACTTCATTTCATAAATTGATTTGTCACAAAGTGCTGTAACAAACTGGTCACAAAACAGACTGTTTTTTCAGTCTCAAAACGTTGACACTTCTCACAATAAGTGTTTTTAGAGGAGGACGTGTCTACCAGCTTAGAAATAAGTCAACACCAGAGATGGTACTGGTGTTGAAACAATGTCTAATATTATTCTGATAGAACAACAAACCTTATATTAGTATTCATAGTATTCATATAAGTATTCATATATAATATAAGTATTCATATGTAATATAAGTAATATAAGTATTCATATAAGTATTCATATAAGTATTCATATATAATATAAGTATTCATATAAGTATTCATATAAGTATTCATATATAATATAAGTATTCATATATAATATAAGTATTCATATATAATATAAGTATTCATATAAGTATTCATATATAATATAAGTATTCATATATAATATAAGTAATATAAGTATTCATATAAGTATTCATATAAGTATTCATATATAATATAAGTATTCATATATAATATAAGTATTCATATATAATATAAGTATTCATATAAGTATTCATATATAATATAAGTATTCATATGTAATATAAGTAATATAAGTATTCATATAAGTATTCATATAAGTATTCATATATAATATAAGTATTCATATATAATATAAGTATTCAAACTATGAGACTCAAAATCGAGCTCAAGTGCATCCTGTTTCCATTGATCATCCCTAAGATGTTTTTACAACTTGATTGGAGTCCATCTGTGCGAAATTGAATTGAATTGATTGGACATGATTTGGAAAGGCACACACGTCTGTCTATATAAGGTCCCATAGTTGGCAGTGCACGTCAGAGCAAGAACTAAGCCATGAGGTCGAAGGAATTGTCCCTAGAGTTTCGAGACAGGATCGTGTCGAGGCACAGATCTGTAGAAGGGTACCAAAATATTTTTGCAGCATTGAAGGTTCCAAATAATACAGTGGCCTCCATCATTCATAAATGGAAGAAGTTTGGAACCACCAAGACTCTTCCTAGAAGAGTCTGGCCGCCTGGCCAAACTGAGCAATCGTAGAAGAGGGGCCTTAGTCGGGGAGGTGACCAAAAACCCAACTGTCACTCTGATAATTTATGAATGATGGATGCCACTGTATTATTTGGAACCTTCAATGCTGCAAAAATATTTTGGTACCCTTCTACAGATCTGTGCCTCGACACGATCCTGTCTCGAAGCTCTAGGGACAATTCCTTCGACCTCATGGCTTAGTTCTGAGAAACAAGATGATCTGGTCTGATGAAACCAAGATTGTACTCTTTGCCCTGAATCCCAAGCCTCACATCTGGAAGAAACCTGGCACCATCCCTACGGTGAAGCACGGTGGTGGCAGCATCATGCTGTGGGAATATTTTTCAGAGGCAGGGACTGGGAGAGTATTCAGGATCGAGGGAAAGATGAACTGAGCAAAGTACATAGAGACCCTTGACGAAAACCTGATCCAGAGCACTCAGGACCTCATACATGGGCGAAGGTTCACCTTCCAACGGGATAACGACCCTAAGCACACAGTCAAGACAACACAGGAGTGGCTTAGGGACGAGTCTCTGAATGTCCTTGAGTGGCCCAGCCAGAGCCCAGACTTGAACCCGATTGAACATCTCTGGAGAGACCTGAAAAAAGCTGTGCAGCAACACTCCCCATCCAACCTGACAGAGCATGAGAGGATCTGCAGAGAATGGGAGAAACTCCCCTAATACAGGTGTACCAAGCTTGTAACATCATAACCAAGAAGAAGAAAGGCTGTAATCGCTGCCAAAGGTGCTTCAACAACATACTGCGTACAGGGTCTGAATACTTATGTAAATTTAATATTTCGGTTTTATTTTTAAATTAAATTTGCAAAAATGTCTAAACTGTTTTCGCTATGTCATTATGGGTATTGAATTTAGATTGATGAGGGGAAAAAATATTTAATCCATTTTAGAATAAGTCTGTAAGGTAACAAAATGTGGAAAAAGTCAAGGGGTCTGAATAGTGTCCGAATGCACTGTTGTTCACCATAAGAAATGTCTAATATTCTCCTGATATAACAGTATCATTTACCATGAGAGAGTAAAATGTGTAATATAATAGATAGAGATGTAGAGTAAAATATATTAGCACATACCAAACATGTTTCTACTCACAATACACGAGCGATGCTCGTTATGTCAAATATAAAAGTGAACAAGGTTTTTCAAGGCCCTTTAACATTCTCATCTCTCCTCAGCTTCTCTAACTCAAGTCATATCAGCAATCGTCTCTTTCAGAGGGACCCGGAGGCATAGAAAACGACTCTGTTTTGACAGGTGTTTTCTAAACGGTGAAAATTGTGAAGCGATGTGGAAATGCGTTTTCCAGCGTGGCCGAGTGGGTGATTTAATCAGTGGGAAATGAATCTCTAAATATGCCCCTGTGAAAGTGGTTAGCACCAGCAGAGATGCCACTCCAGAGTGGTGTGAGAAGCCCGCCAAGAGACACTTCCACTGGGGGCGTCAGACGGAATCAGGCCACGGCCTAGCAGGGGTTCGTTTTGTCAAGCCGGCATTACGCTACAACCACTCTGCATAGCAGCCTCGTCGCTTTAATGGCTGATTGCAGGGAAGGAGGCCTATGGAAGAACACAAATAGTGACAAAAGCATTGACGCAGAATCGTTTCTGTTGGGTAACAATGTAGGTTGTTATGCTGATGCTGTGGTGTTTGGTTAACTGCATGACAGAAAGAATCAGGCAGGGGTTCGTTTTGTCAAGCCGGCATTACGCTACAACCACTCTGCATAGCAGCCTCATCACTTTAAATGGCTGATTGCAGGGAGGAAAGCCTATGGAAAAACATTATTGGTGACAAAAGCATTGACTCAGAATCGTTTCTGTTGGGTAATAATATACAGGTAAGTGCCAAAATAAAATGTTGATGTGTGCTTGGGGTTATTGTCTTGCTGGAAGATCCACTTGCGGCCAAGTTTCAGCCTCCTGGCAGAGGCAACCAGGTTGTTGGCTAAAATGTCCTGGTACTTGGTAAATTTCTGTATGGACCTCATGTTATGCATGAGGGTATTGTCATGCTGAAACAGGAAAGGGCCTTTCCCAAACTGTAGCCACAAAGTTGGAAGCACAGAATAGTCTAAAAAGTCATTGTATGCTGTAGCGTTAAGACCTCCCTTCACTGGAACTGAGGAGCCTGATCCATGAAAAACAGCTCCAGACCATTATTCATCCTCCACCAAACTTTACAGTTGGCACTATGCATTGGGGCAGGTAGTGTTCTTCTGGCATCCGCCAAACACAGATTTGTCCATCGGACTGCCAGATGGTGAGGCGTGATTCATCACTCCAGAGAAGGCGTTTCCACTGCTCCAGCGAGCTTTATACCACTCCAGCCATGGATACCAATTTCATGAAGCTCCTGACCAAAGTTCCCTCTAAAAGACACAGAAATATCAGCCCACAGAGAGAAGCACAAGATTGAACTACACTCTAGACATTCTAGAGCAGTGGCCACCAAGGCATTCCTAGTTGATTGACAAACATTTCTGTAGAAAACTAAACGATAAAGCCTTGTGTTCCAATATTTTTTATTTGTCTCGGGCTGAAGGTACAAACTCTGTCTTCCGGGGGGGCTCAGAGAGCAAATCAAGTGCACTATAGTCCTACCGCTGGCCAATCGGATGGCTCAGATTACCATGTCTGCAGTAACGTAGCAGGCATAAAATAAAGCTACAGCAAAGTTGATACTGTGAGATTCCAAAATGTTTAAAACCATGAGAGAGACTCAATGAGAACAGCAAAGAGATGCTGTTTTTATGACTGAGTTGATGTTTAAGTTCTTACTCAGCACTGTCAACACTTTGAATTCAACACTTTTATAAGCCATGAAATGCGAGATCTTCCTATTTCCACTCAGCGCTACAACAAACACTGCAGCAGTAATGAATGACTAGGAAAGTCTATAGGCTTGCCTTCTTGTTATTTTTTTAGCAGTTTGGGTATTTTTTTACACCAAGGAATATTTCACTTTCTCTGTTCATAAGAGGAACAACATGAATTTGTACATGAGGCAGAAATAATGCGGTGCGACTCCAGTTTGGCCATCAGCTGAAACATGGTGTCTCTTTGTGGTCGGTGTCAGTGGAGGAAAGGGAGAGCAGAGGGATGTTGAGAGACGACCCTAAGTTGAGACTGACCATCAGTCTGCTGCTCTTTCTCTCCACTGAGACTGACCCTCAGTGTGCTGCTCTTTCTCTCCACTGAGACTGACCATCAGTCTGCTGCTCTCTCCCTCCACTGAGACGGACCCTCAGTCTGCTGCTCTTTCTCTCCACTGAGACTGACCATCAGTCTGCTGCTCTCTCCCTCCACTGAGACGGACCCTCAGTCTGCTGCTCTTTCTCTCCACTGAGACTGACCATCAGTCTGCTGCTCTTTCTCTCCACTGAGACTGACCCTCAGTCTGCTGCTCTTTCTCTCCACTGAGACTGACCATCAGTCTGCTGCTCTTTCTCTCCACTGAGACTGACCCTCAGTCTGCTGCTCTCTCCCTCCACTGAGACGGACCCTCAGTCAGCTGCTCTTTCTCTCCACTGAGACGGACCCTCAGTCTGCTGCTCTTTCTCTCCACTGAGACGGACCCTCAGTCTGCTGCTCTTTCTCTCCACTGAGACTGACCCTCAGTCTGCTGCTCTTCCTCTCCACTGAGACTGACCATCAGATGCAGGCACCATCAGCCCAGCCCACCACAAGGAGTCGCTAGAGCACAATGGGACAAGGAAATCCCAGCCAACCAAACCCTCCCCTAACCCTGACAACGCTGGGCCAATTGTGCGCCACCTCATGGATCTCCTGGTTGACACAGCCTGGGATCAAACCTGGGTTTGTAGTGACGCCTGAAGCACTGCGATGCAGTGCCTTAGACCACTGCACCACTTGGGAGGCTTGCGTTTTTTAAGTCATGTCAAAAAAAAATCTGAGCGGTAGTTCTCGGCTTGCATTTTGACTCAGAAAGTGACCTTGACTCGGAAAAGGTTGGTGACCACTGTTCTAGAGCTTTCCCTGTTAACACTATCAACATTTCCCTTTACTGTGGCAATTGTGATCGAATCAATGCAATATTAGCCACTTTCAATGCAACATACCAAAACAAAACAAACTATGCAAGAGATTTTGTTGTAGGCAGAACGTATCGGAGTAGGATTCTATTACATTGACACGCACTACTCAGCCCGTACTCTTCACAGACCAGCGCGGCATAAACAATCAGACCTGCAGTAGGCCTATATGCAAATAGACCATTGCCATATATGAATCTGTGCCATTTACTTTGAACTGGACTGTGTTTACAGCATGAGCAGTCGTGAGTAGATGCTCTTTTTTTCCCCGATCAACACGAGAGCTGAATGTAGCCACAACTGCACACTTCGTTGATATCCTTTGCTAGTTAGTGAGTTATTAGCCCAGTTATAGATCATTTGTAGTCAGCAATAGGGGAGTGATTGCTTCCTACAAGAGCACAAAATGTATACATTTCTAGACGTATTTGAAAAGTGAGTCAGGTATAGAGCTTTTTTTGTCTTAAAGGAGCATTGTTGCATTTTGAGACAGGCTCGAATAAGCTAAGTGGCCAATAGGCAGAGGGTAGCATCATTTGTCTGATTCTCTGTAATAATGGTATGAGAATAATAATGTATTTTATTTTGTGAAGGGGGTTCTGGCATCGAACAGCAGAAGTTTACCTTATATCTTTATTGACATTTTATTTCAGTATTTGCACTGACTCTATGCACACTCACACACACACTGTCACTCCAACACACACACAAACACTCACTCCATCATTTTCTCACTCACACATAATATGCACATACATTTACACTGACTCTACACACACCCACTCACATACAAGCTGCTGCTACTGAAGGACAAGTTGATAAACAGGTTCATGTCAAGCCCTGCGGATTTTTTTTTAAAGTCTCATGGAACGTAGGTCTACATTGAACACAACACATTGGGTGCTACTGTAGGCTGAATGATAGAACAGCTATGTCCATGTTAAAACGTTATGGGATTCATTTTCTCCATTGTTTTTGATGGTAGGCCATTCTGGTAGGCCTACATTATGATCAAGTATCCACAGTAGCCTACATGGCTACATGGCTACATGGCTACATGGCTACATGGCTACATGCCTACATGCCTACATGGCTACATGGCTACATGGCTACATGGCTACTGTAACATAAAGCGGGGACAGCCTCAGTGTTCACAGTAAATGCTAGCTAGAAGTTTGCACTCAGCAGACCTGAAATTGCTCAGTGCTGGAAAGAATCAGAGGGAACATTGCTCCCGACAAACAGTTATTGTGCTGAAGTTGCTTCCAGAGATAGTTTGGAAATCGGTAGTGAGTGTTGCAACCCAGGACAGACGATTCTTACGCACTACGCGCGTCAGCACTCGGCGGTCCCGTTCTGTGAGCTTGTGTGGCCTACCACTTCACAGCTGAGCCGTTGTTGCTCCTATACATTTCCACTTCATAATAACAGCACTTACAGTTGACCAGGGTAGTTCTAGCAGGGCATAAATTTGAACTGACTTATTGGAAAGGTGGCATCCTATGACTGTGTCACGTTGAAAGTCACTGAGCTCTTCAGCACAGGCCATTCAACTTCCATTTTTTTTTGTCTATGGAGATTGCATGGCTGTGTGCTCGATTTTATACACTGTCAGCAACAGGTGTAGTTGAATCCACATACTTTTGGCCATGTAGTGTAGCTCAGTATTTGTATAATTTATTTCATACAGTCAATATTTATCATCTTTATCCAAGGGATCCAATCATTTTGGAATCCAATGTATATTTTCGTGCATGAAAACAAATCTCTCACCCCTCACTATGATAGGTTTTTACAATTTTTCTAATAATGAATTGAAAAACACTGAACATTTAGCTAGGAACAGGTGTTTTTTTAATGCTTGTCGGGCCGGGAGGTAAGGTGATCTATTTTAAGATGCTGAAAGTTACATGGTCTAATAGAGAGGTGCTCTCTTCATTTGATCACTGTGTTGTCACAGATCATTTTCCTGGGCAACAGGAAATGCAAATTCCAGATTTAAGAAGGGCTTCTAAAGTTTGTAATTTCCACTTTAAAGTATCAGACTTCATCTATCCTAACTAAAAATGTATCAACCTTTTTCAAAAGTATCCCTGAATTATAATCCACATAACAACTTCTATTTCCTGTTGATGCAGGATTATTTTCCTGCTGTGAGAAACTGGATAAATTGAGACAGTACATCTGTGTACGTCTACAAGCACTTGTGTGCTTGATTTCAATTACAGACCAACATACAGTATTTGTTTGGCACAGCAAGCAAGGCCAAAAGTTCAGCAATGTAATCAATGTGAAAACCAAAACATTACTGAGGGACCATACAGTACATGATCTCAGACCGTAGACCAGGGATCAACTAGATTCAGCCCGAGGGCCGTCAGTACATGATCTCAGACCGTAGACCAGGGATCAACTAGATTCAGCCCGAGGGCCGTCAGTACATGATCTCAGACCGTAGACCAGGGATCAACTAGATTCAGCCCGAGGGCCGTCAGTACATGATCTCAGACCGTAGACCAGGGATCAACTAGATTCAGCCCGAGGGCCGTCAGTACATGATCTCAGACTGTAGACCAGGGATCAACTAGATTCAGTTAGCGAACCCTGCTGTAGACAAGTAGCGGAATGTACTCATGATCATGACATGTATACAAGATATCTATTTTAAGATGCTGTGATCACAAGAGCATAAAAAAGGAGCAATCAGCTCTCATATGCGTGAATAATATAATATAATGTCTGATTGAGACTGATATGACGCATGAAACAAGATAAGCAATGTGCCACATTAGCGACAGTACACAATGCCAACAATGATTGAAATAATGACGTGTTTTGCGTAATCATGTGTTTTGAACCTTTATTTGAGGCTTTTTCATCAAACTGTCCCCTTTTTGGTTTATGTCAGATAGTGCAACACAATCCTCAGACAATGGATTTCATTTTTGGTGTAATTCTCATTCTGGATTAGGCTTAAAATACAGGATAACATCTTGCTAAAATAAACACAGGACACTAGACGGATTGGGTAACACACAGGTCTCTAGATGGATTGGGTAGAACACAAGATTCTAGATGGATTGGGTAAAACACAGGACTCTAGATGGATTGGGTAAAACACAGGACTCTAGATGGATTGGGTAAAACACAGGACTCTAGATGGATTGGGTAAAACACAGGACTCTAGATGGATTGGGTAAAACACAGGACACTAGATGGATTGGGTAGAACACAGGACTCTAGATGGAACAGGTAAAACCCAGGACTCTAGATGGATTGGGTAGAACACAGGACTCTAGATGGATTGGGTAGAACACAGGACTCTAGATGGAACAGGTAGAAACACAGGACTCTAGATGGATTGGGTAGAACACAGGACTCTAGATGGATTGGGTAGAACACAGGACTCTAGATGGATTGGGTAGAACACAACACCCTAGATGAGGGAAATCTGATTATGTATGTGTGGTGGGAGTCTGTGAAAATATCACTGTGTCTGTCACTCAGAAAAGCTTACAGTTATCGCCTGACTTTTCAGTACCACCAACTAACTTCAGTAGAATCTACATCCAAATTAACATCATTTATACCAACATGAAGGCAGATAAGTTTCATGTATCATAGTGTGTATACACTGAGTGTACAGAACATTAGTTGGCCCCCTTTTGCCCTCAGAACAGCCTCAATTTGTCAGGGCATGGACTCTACCAAGCGTTCTAAGGGATGCTGGCCCATGTTGACTCTTTCTACGGTTGTGTCAAGTTGGCTGGATGGCCTTTGGGTGGTGGACTATTCTTGTTACACACAGGAAACTGTTGAGCGTGAAAACCCCAGCTGCGTTGCAGTTCTTGACACAAACCGGTGCACCTGGCACCTACTACCATACCCCGTTCAAAGGCACTTAAATATTTTGTCTTGCCCATTCACCCTCTGAATGGCACACATAAACAATCCATGGCTCAATTGTCTCAAGGCTTGAAAATCCTTCTTTAATCCATCTCTTCCCCTTCATCTACACTGATTGAAGTGGATTTAACAAGTGACATCAATAAGAGCTTTCACCTGTCTGTCATGGAAAAAGCAGGTGTTCCTAATGTTTTGTCCACTCAGTGTATAATATGGTCTAATTTTCATTCAGGTGTAAGTACACTACACACACAGTCCTCTTGTCTCGATGCTAATGATAGACATACATGCTTTATCAGACAATACCATCCTTGTTTCTACCATGTAGCAAGACCAGGTCTGCTAATACAAAAGCTAATGTGCCAAATCAATCCTGTTTTGCATTTCATTTCACAAGGAATGAAGGAGAAGCTCAAATGGGCTCAGACATGGATGGAAGTGTGGGATGTGTCATGGTAACTGGACCGGTGAGTGAGTAGTATTCAGAGTGATGCAGTGCTCTTATGTCACGCAGTGTTGTGATAGGGGCCTCAGGGTTACTGTGTTCTCCGCACTACAACACCCATTTTGGTCCTGTTTTATTCTCTCTGACCCACCAGTCTCCTAAATATAGACATCAGTAAGAGGGTGGATCGGTGCTTTAAACTTGTCAAAATACATTTGAACGTTTTGAATATTCACTGAAGAGAACTACGTGAGCATCTGTTAGGGACATTTAGATTACAATACCGTACGCGTTCCCCTTGCAGTCTAAAACATTACAGATTAAAATTACAAATAATGTACCTTTATGTGCTTCTCACTGCTTCATAGAACTAGGTCAAGAGTGCTGTTTGTGGATGCTTGTCGATTCACATCATAAAGGACATAATTTTCACATTTTGTATATTACAGAACTAGGTTAAGCGTTTTTGTTTGCTGTTGCTTCCAGTGGTGTTGTATCCACATCATAAAAGCACCTATTTTTCCAATTGTAGAAGAACAGATAAGGTTGGGGCCTGAGGCTAGGGTTGACATCCTGGATCTCTGTCAAAAGGGACCCTCTAGCGAAGATGGCAACCAAGAACGTTGCAGCCGATTGCAACTTAATGGGTTAACTAAGAGTGTGGGTTCTCTAAACGCGTAAGAGGATAAACTGGATTGGATTACCGTGTAATCTGTTTCAAGATTGACATTTTATAGAATATTCCTTAAAACACCCGACAAACCATTTTTTTAAAAATCAATATCACAGTGAGTAACGTAATCTTTGTGGGGGGTTTAGTGTGTGAAACCTGTTCTATAAGAAGTGGGAAACACATTATCTGGGCTATGTCGGAGTAGCACTCTCTCAGCCAGGGACAGACATGGGTATCAGGACAAGAGGATAATAGAAAACACTTCTCTGGGGTTCAGGGGGAGGCTGGTGGGAGGAGCTATAGGAGGATGGGCTCATTGTAATAGCTGGAATGGAATGGAAGTCAAACGTGGTTTCCATATGTTTGATGTGTCTGATATCGTTCCATTGATTCCATTCCAGCCATTACAATGAGCCTGGTGGTTGCCAAGGACGTCTGTGAAATGAAGTGACCCCCCAAAAAATATGGTTCAACACATGTAGGAGCCATACTATAACGCTGAACAAGAGAGTGTCTCAATCAATCTGGATGTTTACGGCACAACAACAACAGCAAATTTAGGATATTGGAGGATCATTCACTTTATAACACATTTTATGATTAATCATAAACAAACTACAGTATATCCAATCTTCAACTTGATGTTCACCAACAAAAACACAGGGTTCACACCCAGCAACTCTCCAGGACCAGAGTGTAGACCAGTGTGCTAGTTAAATCACCCAGCAACTCTCCAGGATCAGAGTGTAGACCAGTGTGCTAGTTAAATCACCCAGCTACTCTCCAGGATCAGAGTGTAGACCAGTGTGCTAGTTAAATCACCCAGCAACTCTCCAGGACCAGAGTGTAGACCAGTGTGCTAGTTAAATCACCCAGCAACTCTCCAGGATCAGAGTGTAGACCAGTGTGCTAGTTAAATCACCAAGCAACTCTCCAGGATCAGAGTGTAGACCAGTGTGCTAGTTAAATCACCAAGCAACTCTCCAGGACCAGAGTGTAGACCAGTGTGCTAGTTAAATCACCCAGCAACTCTCCAGGATCAGAGTGTAGACCAGTGTGCTAGTTAAATCACCAAGCAACTCTCCAGGATCAGAGTGTAGACCAGTGTGCTAGTTAAATCACCAAGCAACTCTCCAGGACCAGAGTGTAGACCAGTGTGCTAGTTAAATCACCCAGCAACTCTCCAGGATCAGAGTGTAGACCAGTGTGCTAGTTAAATCACCCAGCAACTCTCCAGGACCAGAGTGTAGACCAGTGTGCTAGTTAAATCACCCAGCAACTCTCCAGGATCAGAGTGTAGACCAGTGTGCTAGTTAAATCACCAAGCAACTCTCCAGGATCAGAGTGTAGACCAGTGTGCTAGTTAAATCACCAAGCAACTCTCCAGGACCAGAGTGTAGACCAGTGTGCTAGTTAAATCACCCAGCAACTCTCCAGGACCAGAGTGTAGACCAGTGTGCTAGTTAAATCACCCAGCAACTCTCCAGGATCAGAGTGTAGACCAGTGTGCTAGTTAAATCACCAAGCAACTCTCCAGGATCAGAGTGTAGACCAGTGTGCTAGTTAAATCACCAAGCAACTCTCCAGGACCAGAGTGTAGACCAGTGTGCTAGTTAAATCACCCAGCAACTCTCCAGGATCAGAGTGTAGACCAGTGTGCTAGTTAAATCACCAAGCAACTCTCCAGGATCAGAGTGTAGACCAGTGTGCTAGTTAAATCACCAAGCAACTCTCCAGGACCAGAGTGTAGACCAGTGTGCTAGTTAAATCACCCAGCAACTCTCCAGGATCAGAGTGTAGACCAGTGTGCTAGTTAAATCACCCAGCAACTCTCCAGGACCAGAGTGTAGACCAGTGTGCTAGTTAAATCACCCAGCAACTCTCCAGGATCAGAGTGTAGACCAGTGTGCTAGTTAAATCACCAAGCAACTCTCCAGGATCAGAGTGTAGACCAGTGTGCTAGTTAAATCACCAAGCAACTCTCCAGGACCAGAGTGTAGACCAGTGTGCTAGTTAAATCACCCAGCAACTCTCCAGGATCAGAGTGTAGACCAGTGTGCTAGTTAAATCACCCAGCAACTCTCCAGGACCGAGTGTAGACCAGTGTGCTAGTTAAATCACCCAGCAACTCTCCAGGACGGAGTGTAGACCAGTGTGCTAGTTAAATCACCAAGCAACTCTCCAGGATCAGAGTGTAGACCAGTGTGCTAGTTAAATCACCCAGCAACCCTCCAGGATCAGAGTGTAGACCAGTGTGCTAGTTAAATCACCCAGCAACTCTCCAGGACGGAGTGTAGACCAGTGTGCTAGTTAAATCAATGTGAACACGGTGCTTGGGTCACCGTGTCCTGTAAATGTATATACTGTAGTATGTAGAAGCTGGAAGTGGAAGCCTACGTATTGTTGTCCATTAGTTTACTCCTATTAGGGGAGGGGTAGTATGGTTAGGGGTAAATTATAAAGAAGGAAAATATATTTAATGAGTTTATTCCAATTAGGGGAGGGGTAGTAGGGTTAGGGGTAAATTATAAAGATGGAAAATATAGTCTAAAAAAATAAATATGAATAAGAAATACATCAACTAAAGGTTTGCATCACTGTTAGACAGTTATTAACCTCAGGCAGAAACACAAAAAAACATGCTTGCATGCTACCGTTTTAGTCCAGTGACCTGTTCAGGAGGAAGGATCTGCAAAGCATTTATAACTGAACAAGATGAATGTGAAATCTTTGCCACACATGTCGTGCTGAAGCTCAGCAGACTGAAGCGTTTGCACATTTGAACATTAGCTATTTTTTCTGTATTCAAGTGATCATTCTGAGGAAAGGCAAATGCTGAAAAACCTATGAAAAAAGTACTGTAAGACTCTCATTCTTTTCCAGACAGTAAGTGAAGCATTGTCATTCCCTCAGTAAGATGAGAGTCATTTTGATCTGTTTGTTCTTTTGTGAACCGGGTTAATAAGGCTCCTTATCATGAACTAGGCTCACCCTCAGCAGTGAGATCCATCGTTGGTCACATGGTAAACATCATCAGTTTATTACTGGATGGTAATGTACGGATTGATTCTCTGACCAGACCTGGCATGTACCCATCCTAAAGCGGACTAAACCAATCCCAGATGGCATAAGCGTATTAGCTTTGGAAATTAAAACGAAGGGCAATCAAACCAGAATCTGTAATCACGTTGAAATAGAGGACGGCAACGAGGGCAAAATCCAACAGCCGTCATTTGATATAGGTCACAGCAGAAACTCAGACAACGGGTAAAATCCTGTAAAGGTCACAACGAAGCGAGCTCAACTTCCCACTGTAGCCTTCACTAGGAGTTTCCCTTTAAGTTCATCCCAGCCAGACCTCATCAATGGCAAGATAATGTCTGGGAAGTGGCACGTTCACAGCCACACTGCATTAGCTCATGTTGTGCGTGTGTTGCTGCATAAAGGAGACTCCCACTGTATGCTGGTGTTGTACTGTGATACAGGCTGATATTTCTTTATTAGGATCCCCATTAGCTGCTTCTCACGCAGCAGCTACTCTTCCTGGGATCCAATCAAAACATGAAACATGACATAACACAGAACATGAATAGACAAGAACAAGGACAGAGATATACGGGCACTACGGTGTTTGGTTTATTGTTCTGTGTGGAAGTCGGTTCTTTCTGTGTTCTAGTGTTGAATAAGACTGAGATAAAGGGAGACTCACAGCTCACAGTGATAATTCAATCTGGCCACATATGACCTAATGCCGCTGCTCCATTAGGATAATTGCAGGGATAAATAATCTGCTGAGATCTCTCTGTGTTTGGGGGGCTGTCTCTGTCCCTGTGTGTGTGTGTGTGTGTGTGTGTGTGTGTGTGTGTGTGTGTGTGTGTGTGTGTGTGTGTGTGTGTGTGTGTGTGTGTGTGTGTGTGTGTGTGTGTGAGAGAGAGAGTGTGTAGTGGGATCAGACAGTACGCCCTGGGTGGCGGGGAGGGGCGGGCTGGGTTGGCTGTTTCTGTGTCTGAATGTTGGAGAAGCGTTAGTATTCTAGTCACAGGTCAGAGCAACACAGATCTACTCCCACCACATGACTGCTACTGAACAGATCACACTTGAAACCAAGAGTAGGGCATGATAAAGCACTGCATGAATCATCTGTGTATCTAAGGATGCAACCTATTAGCATTCTAGGCTAAACGATTCATTAGCTCCTGGTATTTTACTATAGAATAGTAAAGTGTGTGTAAATGACATCGAATGACCAGATAAATACCTTGTGGTGGAACACAATGGTTAGAATAGAGTCTTACATAATGCAGTCTCATCTGGCTATAAAACATATATATACATTCAGCAAGGTGACATCCTCATAAACAACAGGTCAACCTTCCACTTCCAGACAGCCACATCAGCAATATGCAAATCTTCTAGGACTGACATGATTGGCTATTCCCACACCCACTCTGGGATGAGCCAATGATGATGACGGCAGATTGTTTATGATGATCTCTTGCTAAGTGTATCTTCGGGAAGACAATATGAAGGACTTTTACATATCCGACACATCATCCCTGTGAAGGATTTACAAATGCTTTATGCAAACTTTCTGACCTGCAATTGGTTTGAAGACCAACACATCTGCCAAGACAGAAATTGGTTTGAAGACCAACACATCTGCCAAGACAGAAATTGGTTTGAAGACCAACACATCTGCCTTGACAGAAATTGGTTTGAAGACCAACACATCTGCCAAGACAGAAATTGGTTTTAAGACCAACACATCTGCCAAGACAGAAATTGGTTTGAAGACCAACACATCTGCCTTGACAGAAATTGGTTTGAAGACCAACACATCTGCCAAGACAGAAATTGGTTTGAAGACCAACACATCTGCCAAGACAGAAATTGGTTTGAAGACCAACACATCTGCCAAGACAGAAATTGGTTTGAAGACCAACACATCTGCCAAGACAGAAATTGATTTGAAGACCAACACATCTGCCAAGACAGAAATTGGTTTGAAGACCAACACATCTGCCAAGACGGAAATTGGTTTGAAGACCAACACATCTGCCAAGACGGAAATTGGTTTGAAGACCAACACATTTGCCAAGACGGAAATTGGTTTGAAGACCAACACATCTGCCAAGACAGAAATTGGTTTGAAGACCAACACATCTGCCAAGACAGAAATTGGTTTGAAGACCAACACATTTGCCAAGACAGAAATTGGTTTGAAGACCAACACATCTGCCAAGACAGAAATTGGTTTGAAGACCAACACATCTGCCAAGACAGAAAGCTTGAGGACATCAGAGAGGAGGGACTTGTTAACATTTAAAAGACTGGTAATGAAAAGCACCTTTAATTAATCAATTAAACAATTGAGAATCTGACTTCACCACAATAAACCCACGTTTCCCAAGCACCATGTCGGCCGGTCGGTTCGTCAGTCAGTCAGAGGGTCGGCCAGTCGGTTCGTCAGTCAGTCAGAGGGTCGGCCAGTCGGTTCGTCAGTCAGTCAGAGGGTTGGCCAGTCGGTTCGTCAGTCAGTCAGAGGGTCGGCCAGTCAGTCAGTCAGTCAGAGGGTCGGCCAGTCGGTTCGTCAGTCAGGCAGAGGGTCGGCCTGTCGGTTCGTCAGTCAGTCGGTCAGTCAATCAGTCAGAGGGTCGGCCAGTCGGTTCGTCAGTCAGTCGGTCAGTCAGTCAGTCAGAGGGTCGGCCAGTCGGTTCGTCAGTCAGTCTGTCAGTCAATCAGTCAGAGGGTCGGCCAGTCGGTTCGTCAGTCAGTCAGAGGGTCGGCCAGTCGGTTCGTCAGTCAGTCAGAGGGTCGGCCAGTCGGTTCGTCAGTCAGTCAGAGGGTCGGCCAGTCGGTTCGTCAGTCAGTCAGAGGGTCGGCCAGTCGGTTCATCAGTCAGTCAGAGGGTCGGCCAGTCGGTTCGTCAGTCAGTCAGAGGGTCGGCCAGTCGGTTCGTCAGTCAGTCAGAGGGTCGGCCAGTCGGTTCGTCAGTCAGTCAGAGGGTCGGCCAGTCGGTTCGTCAGTCCGTCAGAGGGTCGGCCAGTCGGTTCGTCAGTCAGTCAGAGGGTCGGCCAGTCGGTTCGTCAGTCAGTCAGAGGGTTGGCCAGTCGGTTCGTCAGTCAGTCAGAGGGTCGGCCAGTCAGTCAGTCAGTCAGAGGGTCGGCCAGTCGGTTCGTCAGTCAGTCAGAGGGTCGGCCAGTCGGTTCGTCAGTCAGTCGGTCAGTCAGTCAGTCAGAGGGTCGGCCAGTCAGTCAGTCAGTCAGAGGGTCGGCCAGTCGGTTCGTCAGTCAGTCTGTCAGTCAATCAGTCAGAGGGTCGGCCAGTCGGTTCGTCAGTCAGTCAGAGGGTCGGCCAGTCGGTTCGTCAGTCAGTCAGAGGGTCGGCCAGTCGGTTCGTCAGTCAGTCAGAGGGTCGGCCAGTCGGTTCGTCAGTCAGTCAGAGGGTCGGCCAGTCGGTTCGTCAGTCAGTCAGAGGGTCGGCCAGTCGGTTCGTCAGTCAGTCAGAGGGTCGGCCAGTCGGTTCGTCAGTCAGTCAGAGGGTCGGCCAGTCGGTTCGTCAGTCAGTCAGAGGGTCGGCCAGTCGGTTCGTCAGTCAGTCAGAGGGTCGGCCAGTCGGTTCGTCAGTCCGTCAGAGGGTCGGCCAGTCGGTTCGTCAGTCAGTCAGAGGGTCGGCCAGTCGGTTCGTCAGTCAGTCAGAGGGTTGGCCAGTCGGTTCGTCAGTCAGTCAGAGGGTCGGCCAGTCAGTCAGTCAGTCAGAGGGTCGGCCAGTCGGTTCGTCAGTCAGTCAGAGGGTCGGCCAGTCGGTTCGTCAGTCAGTCGGTCAGTCAATCAGTCAGAGGGTCGGCCAGTCGGTTCGTCAGTCAGTCGGTCAGTCAGTCAGTCAGAGGGTCGGCCAGTCAGTCAGTCAGTCAGAGGGTCGGCCAGTCAGTTCGTCAGTTAGTCAGTCAGTCAGTCAGTCAGAGGGTCGGCCAGTCGGTTCGTCAGTCAGTCGGTCAGTCAATAAGTCAGAGGTTCGGTCAGTCAGTCAATCAGTCAGAGGGTGTTGAAGGAGATTCTAAATTAAAGTCAAACAGCACAATGCTAGCGCCTCGGCGGCCATCTTGGCAGGATACCACTGACTACAGCATGTAAAATGCACATTTTGAGAGAGGGATTAGTTCACTAGGGTGTATCCTGTCTTCTGCCCTGTCACAGCTGTTTGGCTATGCATTCAGACCATCGGTGTGCAGGGAGATGAAAAGGACAGGAGCATTCTGTCTCTGTGCTGTGACGAACCAACATTAGACTGCAGGATAATGAAAACAGATGCTATTTGCTGTAGGATTTTTTGTTAATGCCTGATACAGTGTGTCTGCCATTACACATCGGATCCTTACCAAGCATACCGGGGAGGTTGATTCCATTCATACAATATCTGAGAGAAAACATATCCACCTACATAGCATTATCACATCAAATGTATAGCCCCTGTTGTTGGCCCCATGTGGACACTGAATATCAGATTGGAGTAGAGATATCAAAACCACCTCTTGGTCCTGTAGTCAACCAGAGAGGAATAACTCATCACAACAGCTTGTTACCAAATGGCACATAGTACTTGTTACAATGATTCCCTGAGAAACCGAAAAGTAATTATGAGGTGATTAAAAAATCCTTGCTGAACTTAGTGCACCATGTTCCAATGCATAAATTACCAGTCAGCACCGCGGCTACGACGTTGTTAGCTATAAACTATAGCTCAGCACATCTCCACTCCACCCCAGACACGAGCCTCATCGTCTTCCAGCACACCTCAACCTACGACCTACAGTCACTTTCAGCAAAGAAATTCAATTCACCTCAAGCAGACAACTATAATTATCTTCACTATTATGAAGGGTGAACAGAGGATTAAAGAATCAGTAAAAAAACTAAACCATCAAATATATTTGGGCTGAATGAATAAAGAATTAGGAACGTCTCAGCGGTGTGAATTTGTGGTTTTCTATTCTCCTTTCTTCATAGTAATCTGCTTTGATATTTCTGCCGGAAACACATGAAGCTCAGTGGGGGGGAGGGGGTGGGGGGGGGTCTTAAAGCAAGAAGATTGAGGTCTGGAAGTCCAGGGGGACCGGGAGAGCGGGAGAGAGATTAAACCTCTTTGAGGGTGACACCATGTGTGTGTTGTGTGTGTCTGCGCTTCAAAGCATGTGTCTCTCTCTCTGTGTGTGTGTGTGTGTGTGTGTGTGTGTGTGTGTGTGTGTGTGTGTGTGTGTGTGTGCGTGTGTGTGTGTGTGTGTGTGTGTACAAAACCCTTCTCATAGAAACGTTGTCATCTCTGTAGTGGTGGAGGATTACATATGTTGTCTTTTGACATGCCATCTATCTACACAATACTGATGGACCTCATGCTGCGTCTATGCTGCTGCCCGCCCAGCCAGCAGTCATACATTACTGTTCAATACAAACAAGGTACAGAGATAGAGAAGGGGGACTGGAACTATCTCTTCAACACACTAGATAATGCCTTACAGAGGGAAACCTAATCAACTGAGAGCGAGGGAGAGCGAGGGAGAGAGACAGAGAGAGAGGAGGAGAGATGGAGAGAAAAATAAAGGTTCAGTACATTAGCAGTCGGAGCACTTAGCGTGTGGAATACCATTCATTATTCATTAGCTAATTCACCATGTATAGTAATTAAAAACACAGCTCGGTCCAAAATGGAAAGTGCTATTATAGGTAACAATGGATTTTTCCCACATCATTCTAAAGAGATTGCTGTTTCAATCAGTGCAATCAAGCCTCAGACTTTGTGATTAATTTAGCATATAGCAGCACTTCCAGATGAATACTCATAAATGTGAACACTTGTAAATGGAAGGATTGACAATTTTGTGTGAAAATGTAAAAAGAAAAAATCCACCATAGTAAGAGATCTCCGTGGTGTTGAATTGATTCTCTTTTTTGAATCTTCACCCAATTCACATATCTGTACTGTAACATCACATTGGGGCATTTGTTTTCCTTTACGAGAAGGACAAGAGGTAGAGTGAGAGCAGAGAAAAAGCAATGTGGAGTTATGGCTGCTGGACAGGAGCTCTCTCTCTCTCTCTCTCTCTCTCTGCGTCTGTCTCTCTCCCTCCCTCTCTCCCTCTCTCTCTCTTTCTCTTTGCCTGGGTGCAAAATGTAGGCACTCATCCCCTGAATACAGATGGCATTACACAAGCAATCTTGTAAAGAGCTGAGATGCACTGACGTGCTGGTGGCTGGAACGGCCAGAGAGCCAGAGTCCAGCTCCAATGCCTTGCCATGCCAAGCCCCTACAGTGCCATCAGAAAGTATTCATACCACTTGACTTATTCTACATTTTGTTGTTGTTACAGCCTGAATTCAACATGGGTTACATTGATTTTTCTCTCTCACCCATCTACACACAATACCCCATAAAAACATGTTTTTACAAATGTTTGCACATTTGTTGAAAATGAAATACAGAAATTTAATTTACATAATTATTCACACCCCTTTGCTATGCCACTTCAAATTGAGCTCAGGTGCATCCAATTTATTTTGATTATCCTTGAGCTGTCACCACAACTTGATTGAAGTCCACCTGTGATAAATTCAATTGTTTAGACATGATTTAGAAATAAACACACCTGTCTATATATGGTCCCACTATAAGAAATCACAGCTGACAGTGCATGTCAGAGCAGAAGCTATACCATCTCCGAAATAGAATTGTGATGATAGGCAGATATCTGGGGAAGGGTGTAATTTCTCGAGTGTTGAACGTTTCCAAGAGCACAGTGGTCTCAATCATTGGGGATTGTTTTTTTGGGGGGGGGAAATACCCAGAATCTGCCTAGAGCTGGCAGTCCTACCAAACTGAGCAACCTGGCAAGAAAGACGTTGGTCAGGAAAGTGACCAAGAACCCAATGACCACTCTGACAGAACTACGAAGCCCCTTGGCTGAGATGGGAGATCCTGCCAGAAGGACAACAGTCTCTACAGCACTTCACCAATCGGGGTTTTATGGGAGAGTGGCCAGACGGAAGCCACTTCTGAGAAAAATGCACATTACAGGATGCCTGGAGTTTGCAAAAAGGCCCGTGAAGGACTCAGAGCATAAGACAAAATATTGTGGTGTGATGAGACCAAAAATGAACTATTTGGCCAGAATGCAAAGCGCTATGTCTGGAAAAGACAGGCACAGCACATCACCCATCTAACACCATCCCTACTGTGAAGCATGGTGGTGGCAGCATCGTGAAATGTTGATGCTTTTCAGTGGCCTGGACTGGTAAGGATAGAGGGAACAATGAATGGTGCCACACATAGGCAAACCCTTGATGAGAACCTGCTTCATAGTGCAAATGGCCTTAGACTGGGGAGAGGATTTACGTTCCAACAGGACAATGCATACAGCCAAAGCAACGCTGGAATGGCTTCAGATCAAGAATGTGAAAGTCCTTGAGTGGCCCAGCCAAATCCCAAAATCTGTGGAAAGACTTCAAGATTGCTGTTCACTGCCTCTCTCCATCTAACTGAACAGAGCTTGATAAAATCCCCAAATCCAGATGTGCAAAGCTGATCCAGACATCCCCAAGATGACTCAAAGCTGATCCAGACATCCCCAAGATGACTCAAAGCTGATCCAGACATCCCCAAGACAACTCAAAGCTGATCCAGACATACCCTAGATGACTCAAAGCTGATCCAGACATCCCCAAGACGACTCAAAGCTGATCCAGACATACCCTAGACGACTCAAAGCTGATCCAGACATCCCCAAGACGACTCAAAGCTGATCCAAACATCCCCTAGACGACTCAAAGCTGATACAGACAAAACCAAGACAACTCAAAGCTGTAATAGCCACCAAAGGTGATTCTACTAAGTATTGACTCAGGGGTGTGAATACTTATGTCAATTAGATTTCTGTATATATTTTTCAATACATTTACTAAGATTTCTAAAAACATGTTTTCACTTTTGTCATTATGGGGTATTGTGATGTCATTATGGGGTATTGTGATGTCATTATGGGGTATTGTGATGTCATTATGGGGTATTGTGATGTCATTATGGGGTATTGTGATGTCATTATGGGGTATTGTGATGTCATTATGGGGTATTGTTTGAGGATAGGTGAGATTTTTTTTTATTTCATACATTTTTCAATTCAGGCTGTAACAACAACATGTGGAATATTTCAATGGGTGTGTAATGGTTTCTGAAGGCTCTGTAAGCTGGAGCGCCCCAGCAGCCAAGCCCCCTGGCCTATGAAGTGTGAAATGAGCCTTTGTTTATGTAACACCTTAGTTTTCAGCGTCCACATGACTTATGTACTTCTATGCGTCTTATATGCTATTTGCAGAGGTTATAGGTGCCTTATTCGGCATTGCAGCTTAAGCTTGTTGCATTGCAAGAATTAAGTATTAGCTACAGTAATATTTGACAAGCGCTCAACAATGCCTGATTTGCAACTTATTAGAATTTCATAAGCAGATTCCTACGTATCACAGCGACAAACCCTACAATAAAATGTGTGTAAAAGTATTCTCTCCTCTGACATCATCCACAAGTGTAATCTTTATGAGATACAGTCATCTTTTCTCCTGCGCACGTCCCTCGTGGCCCTCGTAGCTGCTCGTCCCCTTGTCCGGCACTGACTGGCTCCATGCTGCAGAAAAGGCCTGTCTCATTGATCCTGGGTCATGAACACAGCCTCATCTGAAGAGGGACCTTTAAACACAGCTCTGTTTAATTAGACACCCTTATGTTCTCCAGCCCAGGCTAACAGGGTTGTATTCATTTGGCACCGAATGGAAGAAAACGGAATGAAACAGGAGGCGAATAGCAGAGGCAGTCCAATGAGAGACGCTAGTGTTTGTTCTCTGTTGTAAAAGTTTTGCTACGTGTTCCCCAATGAATAAGACTCAGATAATATGGCCCCACAAAGACACCCTCCATTTCCTTTTCTCTGATGAATCCCCATAAATGAGAAAGTGACTGCATTGCTGCAGGAAACATAGTAACTGGATCAATGATACAAGAAAACAACATTTTCATCAATTTATTATGGCAGAAAAAAAGAATCAAAGTAGTGTTTTTGAATCCCGGTGCATTTGGAGCAGCCTCCTCTTGTTCTTCACACATCTAATTTGCTCATGCATATTACAACATGCACCATTTGGCTCATGAATATGATATCGCCGGGACTGGGAGTCCCCGTAATCAACAATTAAGTCAACGTCTGCTAGTGGATTTCTAGATATGAGGCCCGGTTCTCTCTCTCTCTCTCCTGTGTATTAGTCTGATCACAACCATTGTTGTTGACTTGCTATTGCTATGGTAGAGCCAATATGTATGTATACATGCATTGTAATCCGTGCCTTTTCATGTCTGCATTCATGTTTATCTGTCATCTAATGATAATAATGACCTTTCATGACCAGAATGAGTCTCCCATACCTACTGTACTAGATCAGTGTTAACCAATCCATGTCTCCCATACCTACCGTGCTAGATCAGGCTTGACCAATCCATGTCTCCCATACTTACTGTGCTAGATCAGTCTTGCCCAATCCATGTCTCCCATACCTACTGTACTAGATCAGTATTGACCAATCCATGTCTCCCATACCTACTGTACTAGATCAGTCTTAACCAATCCATGTCTCCCATACCTACTGTACTAGATCAGTATTGACCAATCCATGTCTCCCATACCTACTGTGTTAGATCAGTGTTGACCAATCCATGTCTCCCATATCTACTGTGCTAGATCAGTATTGACCAATCCATGTCTCCCATACCTACCGTGCTAGATCAGTCTTGACCAATCCATGTCTCCCATACCTACTGTGCTAGATCAGTCTTGACCAATCCATGTCTCCCATACCTACTGTGCTAGATCAGTCTTGACCAATCCATGTCTCCCATACTTACTGTGCTAGATCAGTCTTGACCAATCCATGTCTCCCATACCTACTGTGCTAGATCAGTATTGACCAATCCATGTCTCCCATACCTACCGTGCTAGGTCAGTCTTGACCAATCCATGTCTCCCAAACCTACCGTGCTAGATCAGTATTGACCAATCCATGTCTCCCATATCTACTGTGCTAGATCAGTCTTGACCAATCCATGTCTCCCAAACCTACCGTGCTAGATCAGTCTTGACCAATCCATGTGTCCCAAACCTACCGTGCTAGATCAGTCTTGACCAATCCATGTCTCTCAAACCTACCGTGCTAGATTAGTATTGACCAATCCACTCCTCAGGAGTATTGACCAATCCACTCCTTGTTAAATCCCAGCACTAGCACACCTTATCTAGCTAATCAAGGGCTTGAAGAATGAGTTGACCAGTTGAATCAGGTGTGTTAGCGCTGATAGAACACACATGATCTAGCTAATCAAGGGCTTGAAGAATGAGTTGACCAGTTGAATCAGGTGTGTTAGCGCTGATAGAACACACATGATCTAGCTAATCAAGGGCTTGAAGAATGAGTTGACCAGTTGAATCAGGTGTTTTAGCGCTGATAGAACACACATGATCTAGCTAATCAAGGGCTCGAAGAATGAGTTGACCAGTTGAATCAGGTGTGTTAGCGCTGATAGAACACACATGATCTAGCTAATCAAGGGCTCGAAGAATGAGTTGACCAGTTGAATCAGGTGTTTTAGCGCTGATAGAACACACATGATCTAGCTAATCAAGGGCTTGAAGAATGAGTTGACCAGTTGAATCAGGTGTTTTAGCGCTGATAGAACACACATGATCTAGCTAATCAAGGGCTCGAAGAATGAGTTGACCAGTTGAATCAGGTGTTTTAGCGCTGATAGAACACACATGATCTAGCTAATCAAGGGCTCGAAGAATGAGTTGACCAGTTGAATCAGGTGTGTTAGCGCTGATAGAACACACATGATCTAGCTAATCAAGGGCTCGAAGAATGAGTTGACCAGTTGAATCAGGTGTGTTAGCGCTGATAGAACACACATGATCTAGCTAATCAAGGGCTTGAAGAATGAGTTGACCAGTTGAATCAGGTGTGTTAGCGCTGATAGAACACACATGATCTAGCTAATCAAGGGCTCGAAGAATGAGTTGACCAGTTGAATCAGGTGTTTTAGCGCTGATAGAACACACATGATCTAGCTAATCAAGGGCTCGAAGAATGAGTTGACCAGTTGAATCAGGTGTGTTAGCGCTGATAGAACACACACTCTCATTTACTCCATGTGTAACTCTGTGTCGTTGTATGTGTCGAACTGCTTTGCTTTATCTTGGCCAGGTCGCAATTGTAAATGAGAACTTGTTCTCAACTAGCCTACCTGGTTAAATAAAGGTGTTCTCAACTAGCCTACCTGGTTAAATAAAGGTGTTCTCAACTAGCCTACCTGGTTAAATAAAGGTGTTCTCAACTAGCCTCCCTGGTTAAATAAAGGTGTTCTCAACTAGCCTACCTGGTTAAATAAAGGTGTTCTCAACTAGCCTACCTGGTTAAATAAAGGTGTTCTCAACTAGCCTACCTGGTTAAATAAAGGTGTTCTCAACTAGCCTACCTGGTTAAATAAAGGTGTTCTCAACTAGCCTACCTGGTTAAATAAAGGTGTTCTCAACTAGCCTACCTGGTTAAATAAAGGTGTTCTCAACTAGCCTACCTGGTTAAATAAAGGTGTTCTCAACTAGCCTACCTGGTTAAATAAAGGTGTTCTCAACTAGCCTACCTGGTTAAATAAAGGTGTTCTCAACTAGCCTACCTGGTTAAATAAAGGTGTTCTCAACTAGCCTACCTGGTTAAATAAAGGTGTTCTCAACTAGCCTACCTGGTTAAATAAAGGTGTTCTCAACTAGCCTACCTGGTTAAATAAAGGTGTTCTCAACTAGCCTACCTGGTTAAATAAAGGTGTTCTCAACTAGCCTACCTGGTTAAATAAAGGTGTTCTCAACTAGCCTACCTGGTTAAATAAAGGTGTTCTCAACTAGCCTACCTGGTTAAATAAAGGTGTTCTCAACTAGCCTACCTGGTTAAATAAAGGTGTTCTCAACTAGCCTACCTGGTTAAATAAAGGTGTTCTCAACTAGCCTACCTGGTTAAATAAAGGTGTTCTCAACTAGCCTACCTGGTTAAATAAAGGTGTTCTCAACTAGCCTACCTGGTTAAATAAAGGTGTTCTCAACTAGCCTACCTGGTTAAATAAAGGTGTTCTCAACTAGCCTACCTGGTTAAATAAAGGTGTTCTCAACTAGCCTACCTGGTTAAATAAAGGTGTTCTCAACTAGCCTACCTGGTTAAATAAAGGTGTTCTCAACTAGCCTACCTGGTTAAATAAAGGTGTTCTCAACTAGCCTACCTGGTTAAATAAAGGTGTTCTCAACTAGCCTACCTGGTTAAATAAAGGTGTTCTCAACTAGCCTACCTGGTTAAATAAAGGTGTTCTCAACTAGCCTACCTGGTTAAATAAAGGTGTTCTCAACTAGCCTACCTGGTTAAATAAAGGTGTTCTCAACTAGCCTACCTGGTTAAATAAAGGTGTTCTCAACTAGCCTACCTGGTTAAATAAAGGTGTTCTCAACTAGCCTACCTGGTTAAATAAAGGTGTTCTCAACTAGCCTACCTGGTTAAATAAAGGTGTTCTCAACTAGCCTACCTGGTTAAATAAAGGTGTTCTCAACTGGCCTACCTGGTTAAATAAAAGGTGAAATAAAATAAAATAAATAAATAAACATGTGACAGCTCAAGGTAGCCTACCTGGTAAATGAATTTTCAAACACTATTTTCAAACACTACATGAATTCCATCTGTCACAATCATGGCAATAGGATTCTATGCTTTAGTGACAACCCCCATAAAAACGGATTTCTAAACCCTTCGCAAGGTTGGAATTTAAAATCTAAATTAGCTGAAGATCTAATTAAGAAATGTGTACCAAAATACTATGCACTCCTCATCCAGGCCTCGTACACAGGCTCGATGTGCACTCACTGGACTCTAACCACACACTCACACACACCACACTGACACACATTGACACACACACACACACACACACATACTACAGTGACACACACACACAGCTGTTACTCTCTGTTTATTATCTATCCGTAGTCACTTTACCCCTACCTACATGTATAGTACATATTACCTCAATTACCTCGACTACCCTGTACCCCCGCACATTGACTCAGTCCCATTACCCCCGCACATTGACTCAGTCCCGTTACCCCCGCACATTGACTCAGTCCCGTTACCCCCGCACATTGACTCAGTCCCGTTACCCCCGCACATTGACTCAGTCCCGTTACCCCCGCACATTGACTCAGTCCCGTTACCCCCGCACATTGACTCAGTCCCATTACCCCCGCATATTGACTCAGTCCCATTACCCCCGCACATTGACTCAGTCCCGTTACCCCCGCACATTGACTCAGTCCCGTTACCCCGCACATTGACTCAGTCCCGTTACCCCCGCACATTGACTCAGTCCCGTTACCCCCGCACATTGACTCAGTCCCGTTACCCCCGCACATTGACTCAGTCCCATTACCCCCGCACATTGACTCAGTCCCGTTACCCCCGCACATTGACTCAGTCCCGTTACCCCCGCACATTGACTCAGTCCCGTTACCCCCGCACATTGACTCAGTCCCGTTACCCCGCACATTGACTCAGTCCCGTTACCCCCGCACATTGACTCAGTCCCGTTACCCCCTGTATATAGTCTCGTTACCCCCGCACATTGACTCAGTCCCGTTACCCCCGCACATTGACTCAGTCCCGTTACCCCCGCACATTGACTCAGTCCCGTTACCCCGCACATTGACTCAGTCCCGTTACCCCCTGTATATAGTCTCGTTACCCCCGCACATTGACTCAGTCCCGTTACCCCCTGTATATAGTCTCGTTACCCCCGCACATTGACTCAGTCCCGTTACCCCCGCACATTGACTCAGTCCCGTTACCCCCGCACATTGACTCAGTCCCGTTACCCCCGCACATTGACTCAGTCCCGTTACCCCCTGTATATAGTCTCGTTACCCCCGCACATTGACTCAGTCCCGTTACCCCCGCACATTGACTCAGTCCCGTTACCCCCGCACATTGACTCAGTCCCGTTACCCCCGCACATTGACTCAGTCCCGTTACCCCCGCACATTGACTCAGTCCCGTTACCCCCGCACATTGACTCAGTCCCGTTACCCCCGCACATTGACTCAGTCCCGTTACCCCCTGTATATAGTCTCGTTACTGTTATTTTTATTGTGCTACTATTTTTCCTTTAGTTTATTTAGCAGATTTGTCTGACTTTTTTGGGAGGAAATTGTTGGTTAAGGGCTTGTCCATCAGCATTTCACAGTAAGGTCTCTGCTGTATTCGGATTATGTGTCAAATAAACCTCTGTTTTATTGGAGGATGCTCTCCACCCAACCCCTGCCCTGAAGCCGAACGATGGCAGAACTCCAACCTGCCATGTGTACCGTAGCATGGCTACTCTAGAGCAACAGAGTGGAGGGCTAAGTGTGTCCTAAAGGAATACCTGGCCAAACAAAATACTACGCAAACACACCAGCATGTATATGATTGCAGGACAATTCAATCAAAAGTGGCATTGGGAAGTTTTCTGGTAAGACTAACATTTTGCCCACTGCACTAAAGCTTGGTTTCAAATAACATGGTAAATATTGTATTAAAAGATTACATTTATCCGCCCGTGAATTATTCTACAACGTAAGATTAGCACACAAGATATAACAGCAATAGGAAATATAAGGCAAGACTGCTGCAGTTTCTAACCAGCCTACGCTGAACAGAACCATACGACTGAGGAGGTAACCTTCCAAGGACAAGACTGCTGCAGTTTCTAACCAACCTACGCTGAACAGAACCATACGACTGATGAGGTAACCTTCCAAGGACAAGACTGCTGCAGTTTCTAACCAACCTACGCTGAACAGAACCATACGACTGAGGAGGTAACCTTCCAAGGACAAGACTGCTGCAGTTTCTAACCAGCCTACGCTGAACAGAACCATACGATTGATGAGGTAACCTTCCAAGGACAAGACTGCTGCAGTTTCTAACCAGCCTACGCTGAACAGAACCATACGATTGATGAGGTAACCTTCCAAGGACAAGACTGCTGCAGTTTCTAACCAGCCTACGCTGAACAGAACCATACGACTGAGGAGGTAACCTTCCAAGGACAAGACTGCTGCAGTTTCTAACCAGCCTACGCTGAACAGAACTGCTGCCACGCTGAACAGAACCATATGACTGATGAGGTAACCTTCCAAGGACAAGACTGCTGCAGTTTCTAACCAACCTATGCTGAACAGAACCATACGACTGATGAGGTAACCTTCCAAGGACAAGACTGCTGCAGTTTCTAACCAACCTACGCTGAACAGAACCATACGACTGAGGAGGTAACCTTCCAAGGACAAGACTGCTGCAGTTTCTAACCAACCTACGCTGAACAGAACCATACGACTGATGAGGTAACCTTCCAAGGACAAGACTGCTGCAGTTTCTAACAAACCTACGCTGAACAGAACCATATGACTGATGAGGTAACCTTCCAAGGACAAGACTGCTGCAGTTTCTAACCAACCTACGCTGAACAGAACCATATGACTGATGAGGTAACCTTCCATGGACAAGACTAGCTCAAGCAGCATACAGTAGCCCCATTTCCTTAGTCAGAAGATGCAAAGCATGTCAGTGAGACCTGTCGGATTGGTCTGTTCAGAGGACAAACATGAATTGAGTTAGTAATTCACTCCACATTTGATTGGTCACTATAGACCACAAATTACTGACTCCATTTCCTCATGATGAATGACTGTGAGGGAATATCTGCATGTTCACTGGAGTGGAGTTATCACGACCATCTCTTTAAGAGTTAGGTAAACAGACAATAAAACGAGAGAGAGAAAAGGAGATGGAGAGAGTAGAGTAGAGGTAAAGAAAGCAGGGTGGGATTTGAGAAATAAAAGGAGTGAGTGAACAAAGATCAGCTTCCTCCATCCACATGACAATCTATCATCGCTTTAGTTATTACTAAGAATTTCTAAAGGGTTTTCCTGGTAAGAAGGAGTGTGCTCAAAGGCTTCCTACGGATATTACCAGATGAGATATGCAGACGCTTCGTGGCAAAGCCCTTTGGAGCTCTTTAGCATTAGCGGTTTTTAAGCAGAGGCCTGTATTTTATCAGAGGCATCTTCTACTGAAATAGCTGTATTTTATCAGAGGCATCTTCTACTGAAATAGCTGTATTTTATCAGAGGCACCTTCTACTGAAATAGCTGTATATTATCAGTGGCATCTTCTACTGATATAGCTGTATTTTATCAGAGGCATCTTCTACTGAAATAGCTGTATTTTATCAGAGGCATCTTCTACTAAAATAGCTGTATTTTATCAGAGGCATCTTCTACTGAAATAGCTGTATTTTATCAGAGGCATCTTCTACTGAAATAGCTGTATTTTATCAGAGGCATCTTCTACTGAAATAGCTGTATTTTATATGAGATTCACCTTCTACTGAAATAGCTGTATTTTATCAGAGGCATCTTCTACTGAAATAGCTGTATTTTATCAGAGGCATCTTCTACTGAAATAGCTGTATTTTATCAGAGGCATCTTCTACTGAAATAGCTGTATTTTATCAGAGGCACCTTCTACTGAAATAGCTGTATTTTATCTGGAGCACTGTTGGATTCTGTCATGTGTAGGAGTGTGATTAGGTAGGCAGAAAGGTGCCAACCAGGGCTTGTTGGTGGGTGGTTGGTTTACACTGTAGCTACGCTCTATTGGTCAAAGCTCTGCCATACAGAGGAAGATTCTATACCTGCAGTGACTCAGTGAATGGGTGTGTTTCAGATGCACACATTCTGCGCAGGTCTGCGCAGGTCATCAGACGTTTGCAGTAATTAGAGAAATGTTTGAAGTATCAGGAAGCACATCAATATGATATGATGATCTTCTAAACTCCTCAGGCCTGCATACTGTAGACTCTGTGTTTTTGGAACGAACTCATTAGATGAGCCCTTGAGATTCCATCCACGGAATCAGTGAGAGAGAGGAGGAAGTTTAGTGTTTCTCTGACCTAGACTTTCCCAGAGTCTCAAAAATAAACATCAATGGTTGGAGGCGTGGGGCAGTTCTGACGCAAAACGCGCTTGCATTCTATATCCTGGTTCATATACTACGTTCCTATGAAAAGTCTCATTCTATATCCTGGTTCATATTCTACGTTCCTGTGAAAAGTCTCATTCTATATCCTGGTTCATATACTACGTTCCTGTGAAAAGTCTCATTCTATATCCTGGTTCATATTCTACGTTCCTATGAAAAGTCTCATTCTATATCCTGGTTCATATACTACGTTCCTGTGAAAAGTCTCATTCTATATCCTGGTTCATATACTACATTCCTGTGAAAAGTCTCATTCTATATCCTGGTTCATATTCTACGTTCCTGTGAAAAGTCTTAACGCATTATGACAAACAATCTACCTGCTGGTTCTACGTAAAGTGTTAGCATAGTATTTTCCGGTCCTTGTCAACAACCCTCTGAACTGTGTCCCTCTCTGGGATAAGAAGCCATCTGTAAAGTTTAAACCACATTAGACAGAAAGCCAACATCACAGACAACGGGACAGGCCTGGCTTCTTCACATTTAGCATGCTAACTTTGATTTAAATGTCAGGATTGCAGAGTGACAGGCTGCGGAACAGGCTGAATAATCCTCTTTCAGGAGCACGGAACCATGACGATCCTGACTGCCACAGTGGCTGGAATACTGAGAAGAGTTCCATCGGTCTGGCCAGGCTGATACGTTGGTCGAACTCATTCACAAGCAGTCAACTTCATCGAGATATGGCTAGCTGTCTCCAGACCTGACACAAACATATGTTTCATCAGGGGGAGGGTGGTTCAGTAACCATCCACCAAGACTGGATGGGCAGGAAGATAGGGGCTAAATCAGGGTCAGTGCTCTGTGATGTTGGGGAAGCCCCACTTCAGAAGGACAGAACAGCTGATTAGGGTTTGAGCAGGAGACACAAGGTGAGGGAGATCGTTGTTTACTAGAAAGGAGGGTCACAGACAAACAGACACACACAGATACACAGACACTCATAAACATGCACAGACAGACACTCACGCACACACATACTGTGGAATTTGTCTCCCTGTGGAATTTCTCTTCAGTAGATCCCTCAACTGAAACACTATTGAACATCAATCCTGTACAGTACGAGTACAACAGGAAAGATAATGATCTGAACAAATGGATCAGCATGTTTGCCGTTGACAAACGTCCAAGACAGTCAGAAATGAACATTCCTGAACATTTTATTTCCTTGGCTTGCAGTCGTATAACACTCAATGGAAGCAGGCAGCAGATGCCTACTGGAAGCAGAGCTGGGAGACATTTAAGTGATGCATGTCAATTGACTAGCCTGGTTACACCACTGAACACTGCAGCATTCCAGTGTGGTTTAAACAGGCTAGTCAATAGAGTCACCAAAGGTTTATCTAAGTCAAAGGGGTTTAAATCCGAGCCTGGAAGTCCGATGTACTGCTGGTTGTCTTATCTACCTGATAATTAATTGCACTCGCCTAGTGTCCTGGTGTCCCAGGTCTAAATCTGTTCCTGATTAGAGGGGAACA
The DNA here is from genome assembly GCF_045791955.1 of Oncorhynchus clarkii lewisi. Classification (NCBI taxonomy): domain Eukaryota; kingdom Metazoa; phylum Chordata; class Actinopteri; order Salmoniformes; family Salmonidae; genus Oncorhynchus; species Oncorhynchus clarkii. The sequence goes on along the minus strand of NC_092172.1, from coordinate 40,737,302 downwards.
ATGAAAATCAACAGTGATTGTTTTCACATTAAAGGACCCTAACAGTGGCTGTCTGACAGCAAGGCTCATATACTGTAACCATCCATGGCTATATCAACATATGCACCATTTTTATAAGATGAATATACATTATTAATTGAGAAAGATTGTCAATATATATATATGCCTGGTCAAATTGTAGGGGGCAGATAAGATACCTTGTATTCCGGACATGCACTGGATGGACACTGTAAGTGGGCTGATTGTTGCAGGATTGACACGCTCAAAAAATGTATCATCTTTTAATCGAGCAAGATGGAACCAAAGGCACTTTCTCTACTGGGTCATTCCACTAAATGAGTGCCCTTTGCATCCCTTTGATATTTTAAGTAGAAATTGTGCACCAATATTGGATTTGAAAAGCCTGTTATATTCAATTAAATGCCCTTTAATAAACACCACATGGAGAATTTAATAAATATGACTTTTTTTATATGAATAAAGACTTGGTAATTCAGCAATTTTGAAATGTCCCTCCATGCACCCTCTGTAACCTCCAGTAAAGACTGTAACCTACTGAACCATAACATCTCTCCAGGTTTTCACCATCGTTGTAAAGCCTAGTTATTTTGTTGCTTTGATAAAGTCCTTTCCCCAATATGATTATTTACAGTGACCTCCAAAAGTATTGGGACCGTGACATGTTGTTGTTGTTGTTTTGTCTCTGTACTCCAGCACTTTGGATTTGAAGTGATACAATGACTACGAGGTTAAAGTGCAGACTGTCAGCTTTAATTTGAGGGTATTTTCATCCATATCAGGGGAACCGTTGTGAAATTACAGCACTTTATGTACATAGTTCCCCCATTTTAGGGGACTAAAAGTATTGGGACAAATTCACATATGTGTATTTAAGTAGTCAAAAATGTTGAATTTGTTCCCTTATTCCTAGCATGCATTGACTACATCCAGCTTGTGACTCCACAAACTTGTTGGATGCATTTACTGTTAAGTTTTGGTTGTGTTTCAGATGATGTTGTGCCCAATAGAAATGAATGGTAAATAATGTATTGTGTCATTTTGGAGTCACATTTATTGTGAATAAGAATATAACATGTTTCTAAACACTTCTACATGAATGTGGATGCTACTATGATTACGGATAGTCCTGAATGAATCGTGAATAGTGATGAGTGAGAAAGTTAGAGGCACAAATATCATGCCTCCAAGACATGCTATCCTCTCACCATTACAATTACAGGGGAGGTTATAATTTTAAATCATACCCCCAAGACATGCTAACCTCTCACCATTACAATTACAGGGGAGGTTATCATTTTAAATCATACCCCCAAGAAATGCTATCCTCTTACCATTACAATTACAGGGGAGGTTATCATTTTAAATCATACCCCCAAGACATGCTATCCTCTTACCATTACAATTACAGGGGAGGTTAGCATATATTGTATCATATTGTATCATCCAAAGTGGTGGAGTAGAAAGCCAAATCAACAACAAATGTGTCATTTTAGGGTAAAAAACAACAACCCGGCCCTCGTTTTAAGGTCAACCCTGTTCTGTAAACTGAACTCTCGTTTTAATATGGTGAAACTATTTATTTTTGAATGTTTTTTTTCAAGATAAATATTGAACATCTAATAGTGTAAAACCTGGTGAGCACCATTTTCTGGTGGAAAACTGAATGGGTCGAGCATAACACAGCAACCCTGTTACTCGTAGACAGACAGGCTAAAAAACAATAACAATTTATTTCTTTTTTTGTTACAAGCTTCCATTCATCCTGTCACAAGGGGATTTATGGCTGATTAAAGATGAAATCGTCAACTCTGTTACGGTCAACCCTGTTACTTTATTTGGCACATAATAGACACTTAATATAGTCATTTTTATTTAACCTCTTGAGATAGGGAAACTAGTTTTTTAACATAAAAAATTGATACTTTTTTCAATTTTCACCTAAAATTACATACCCAACTCTAACTGCCTGTAGCTCAGGCCCTGAAGCAAGAATATGCATATTCTTGGTACCATTTGAAAGGAAACACTTTGAAGTTTGTGGAAATGTGAAAGAGATGTTGGAGAATGTAACACATTAGATCTGGTAAAAGATAATACAAAGAAAAAAACAACGTTCTTTTATATTTTTTTGTTGTACCATCATCTTTGAAATTCAAGAGAAAGGCCATAATGCATTATTCCAGCCCAGGTGCAATTTAGATTTTGGCCACTAGATGGCAGCAGTCTATGTGCAACTTGTTAGACTGATCCGAGGGACCAAATTTAACTCTGTTCAAAATGTTGTATAAAGACTGCCCAAATGTGCCTAGTTTGTTTATTAATAATTCTTCATGTTGAAAATGATGCGCTCTCCTCAAACAATAACATGGTATTCTTTCACTGTAATACTACTGTAAATTGGACAGTGCAGTTAGATTAACAAGAATTGAAGCTTTCTGCCAATATCATATACAGTGCCTTGCGAAAGTATTCGGCCACCTTGAACTTTGCGACCTTTTGCCACATTTCAGGCTTCAAACATAAAGATATAAAACTGTATTTTTTTGTGAAGAATCAACAACAAGTGGGACACAATCATGAAGTGGAACGACATTTATTGGATATTTCAAACTTTTTTAACAAATCAAAAACTGAAAAATTGGGCGTGCAAAATTATTCAGCCCCTTTACTTTCAGTGCAGCAAACTCTCTCCAGAAGTTCAGTGAGGATCTCTGAATGATCCAATGTTGACCTAAATGACTAATGATGATAAATACAATCCACCTGTGTGTAATCAAGTCTCCGTATAAATGCACCTGCACTGTGATAGTCTCAGAGGTCCGTTAAAAGCGCAGAGAGCATCATGAAGAACAAGGAACACACCAGGCAGGTCCGAGATACTGTTGTGAAGAAGTTTAAAGCCGGTTTTGGATACAAAACGATTTCCCAAGCTTTAAACATCCCAAGGAGCACTGTGCAAGCGATAATATTGAAATGGAAGGAGTATCAGACCACTGCAAATCTACCAAGACCTGGCCGTCCCTCTAAACTTTCAGCTCATACAAGGAGAAGACTGATCAGAGATGCAGCCAAGAGGCCCATGATCACTCTGGATGAACTGCAGAGATCTACAGCTGAGGTGGGAGACTCTGTCCATAGGACAACAATCAGTCGTATATTGCACAAATCTGGCCTTTATGGAAGAATGGCAAGAAGAAAGCAATTTCTTAAAGATATCTATAAAAAGTGTTGTTTAAAGTTTGCCACAAGCCAACTGGGAGATACACCAAACATGTGGAAGAAGGTGCTCTGGTCAGATGAAACCAAAATTGAACTTTTTGGCTACAATGCAAAACGTTATGTTTGGCGTAAAAGTAACACAGCTGAACACACCATCCCCACTGTCAAACATGGTGGTGGCAGCATCATGGTTTGGGCCTGCTTTTCTTCAGCAGGGACAGGGAAGATGGTTAAAATTGATGGGAAGATGGATGGAGCCAAATACAGGACCATTCTGGAAGAAAACCTGATGGAGTCTGCAAAAGACCTGAGACTGGGACAGAGATTTGTCTTCCAACAAGACAATGATCCAAAACATAAAGCAAAATCTACAATGGAATGGTTCAAAAATAAACATATCCAGGTGTTAGAATGGCCAAGTCAAAGTCCAGACCTGAATCCAATCGAGAATCTGTGGAAAGAACTGAAAACTGCTGTTCACAAATGCTCTCCATCCAACCTCACTGAGCTCGAGCTGTTTTGCAAGGAGGAATGGGAAAAAAATTCAGTCTCTCGATGTGCAAAACTGATAGAGACATACCCCAAGCGACTTACAGCTGTAATCGCAGCAAAAGGTGGCGCTACAAAGTATTAACTGAAGGGGGCTGAATAATTTTGCACGCCCAATTTTTCAGTTTTTGATTTGTTAAAAAAGTTTGAAATATCCAATAAATGTCGTTCCACTTCATGATTGTGTCCCACTTGTTGTTGATTCTTCACAAAAAAATACAGTTTTATATCTTTATGTTTGAAGCCTGAAATGTGGCAAAAGGTCGCAAAGTTCAAGGGGGCCGAATACTTTCGCAAGGCACTGTATGTCTACGTCCTAGGAAACGTTCTTGTTACTTACAACCTCATGCTAATCCCATTAGCCTACGTTAGCTCAACCGTCCTGTGGAAGGGATACCGATCCCGAAGAAGTTAACGACAGAATGAATTACATTTTTTATGACAGAATGTTAAAATGAGGTGAAAACAAAACTAAATAAATAATCTTAAAGGCATGGACCACAGTAGAAGTATGAGGCAGTATATTGACTACAGTAGAAGTATGAGACAGTATATTGACTACAGTATAAGTATGAGACAGTATATTGACTACAGTAGAAGTATGAGGCAGTATATTGACTACAGTAGAAGTATGAGGCAGTATATTGACTACAGTAGAAGTATGAGGCAGTATATTGACTACAGTAGAAGTATGAGACAGTATATTGACTACAGTAGAAGTATGAGACAGTATATTGACTACGGTAGAAGTATGAGCCAGTATATTGACTACAGTAGAAGTATGAGACAGTATACCGACTACAGTATAAGTATGAGACAGTATATTGACTACAGTAGAAGTATGAGGCAGTATATTGACTACAGTAGAAGTATGAGGCAGTATATTGACTACAGTAGAAGTATGAGGCAGTATATTGACTACAGTAGAAGTATGAGGCAGTATATTGACTACAGTAGAAGTATGAGACAGTATATTGACTACAGTAGAAGTATGAGACAGTATATTGACTACAGTAGAAGTATGAGCCAGTATATTGACTACAGTAGAAGTATGAGACAGTATATTGACTACAGTAGAAGTATGAGGCAGTATATTGACTACAGTAGAAGTATGAGACAGTATATTGACTACAGTAGAAGTATGAGACAGTATATTGACTACAGTAGAAGTATGAGACAGTATACCGACTACAGTAGAAGTATGAGACAGTATATTGACTACAGTAGAAGTATGAGACAGTATATTGACTATAGTAGAAGTATGAGACAGTATATCGACTATAGTAGAAGTATGAGGCAGTATATTGACTACAGTAGAAGTATGAGGCAGTATATTGACTACAGTAGAAGTATGAGACAGTATATTGACTACAGTAGAAGTATGAGACAGTATATTGACTACAGTAGAAGTATGAGACAGTATACCGACTACAGTAGAAGTATGAGACAGTATATTGACTACAGTAGAAGTATGAGACAGTATATTGACTATAGTAGAAGTATGAGACAGTATATCGACTATAGTAGAAGTATGAGGCAGTATATTGACTACAGTAGAAGTATGAGACAGTATATTGACTACAGTAGAAGTATGAGACAGTATATTGACTACAGTAGAAGTATGAGACAGTATATTGACTATAGTAGAAGTATGAGACAGTATATTGACTACAGTAGAAGTATGAGGCAGTATATTGACCACAGTATAAGTATGAGACAGTTTATTGACTACAGTAGAAGTATGAGACAGTATATTGACTACAGTATAAGTATGAGACAGTATATTGACTAAGGTAGAAGTACGAGGCAGTATATCAACTATAGTAGAAGCATGAGGCAATGCATCGACTACAGTAAAAGTAAGAGGCAATGTATCAACTACAGTAAAAGTATGAGGCAGTGTTTGTACTACAGTAGAAGTAAGAGTCAATATATCAACTACTTTAGAATATGAGGCAGTGTATCAACTACAGTAGAGGTATGAGGCAGTGTATGGACTACAGTAGAAGTATGAGGTAGTGTATTGATGACAGTAGAAGTATGAGGCAGTGAATCAACTACAGTAGAAGTATGAGGTAGTGTATGGACTACAGTATCAGTATGAGGCAGTGTATTGACTATTGTAGAATATGAGGCAGTGTATCAACTACAGTCAAAGTATGAGGCAGTGTATCAACTACAGTAGAAGTATGAGGTAGTATATCAACTACAGTAGAATATGAGGTAGTGTATGGACTACAGTATAAGTATGAAATAGTGTATTGACTACATTCGAAGTATGAGGCACTGTATCAACTACATTCGAAGTATGAGGCAATATATCGACTACAGTAGAAGTATGAAGCAGTGTATGGACTACATTCGAAGTATGAGGCAGTGTATCAACTACATTCGAAGTATGAGGCAGTGTATCGACTACAGTAGAAGTATGAGGCAGTGGAGGCCCATGTGTCTACTTCCTCTTAGTTCAACTCCTCAGTATGAATGAGACATAGCATGGTCATATTGTAATTAGTGCATATATTTTTCTAAACAGCATGCAGTATTGTTAGTACAATACTGTAAAAATACCTTCAGTAAACTGTAGGTAATAATTCAATTCTGTGACACAGCCCCCCCCCCCCCCCCCCCCCCCAGTGTGAATTTAGGCTGCCCGGGGTGAATTTAGCCCCCCCAGTGTGAATGTAGCCCCCCATGTAATCTACAGTATTATCACTGAACAATGCTGACCAAGATCTTCACAAGCCTCCACTGGAGGACACTGATAGCCCAATGTTAATGAATGACCTTTAAAAGAAAGTTCATCCTCTCAATAACAAATGACTGGGGAAGATTGGCACCACATTATTAGATGGTATCAATCTTTCTGACTCATTTAGGATTGAGGCGTGGACATTTCTCTAAATGAATATCATGTGATCTAGACCACAGAAGGTGTGGAATACCAACTCAGCTCGACCCGGGAACGCTTTTGAGAAATGAGAACATCACACAACATTTATATGAATTTCTATGTCATCCCAAACCAAACTCTTGGCAACTCATTCAAGCCAGACCTTGATACTTCATATATTTGAAGATGCTTAAGGCCAGAAGTCAGTGAGAAACTCAGACTGTGATTTAAGTCGATAAATCAAGGCATTAGACTGTGAAATGTAACATTGTATTGATTCCATGCTCACAGGACCCAACAGACGTGTCACTTCACACCACGAGTGCAATCTGCTTCCATGATTTGCACTGCTAAACATATTCAGTGCTATGGAATAGTAACAGTCAGTTTCAGGTTGAAGTAATTCAAGAAGAAGACCAAACAGCTTCCATCATAGTGATTAGTTAAACATGACTAATTTAAAGTGGTATATTACGCATATAGCAGACATGCCATTATTGAAAGAAATATAAATGGGATTTAAGGTAATGTGTGCCTTTGGCAAAACATGACAGGGGTTTCCTATTACCAGCATGAGACAAAAAGTAAATATCATTCTTCTTGAGCTGCTGGTCTTTTGGCAAATGGTGAATATGCAACAACACGTGAAGAGATAATATACTTCATGCATATTTGAATGAATGTTCTGAAGAAACAATGTTTACAGTGAGAAACCATTGAAATTAAAGTCCATGCCAATTGAAACATTCATGTTTTCTCAATGCACAGTTGCCTTAAAACCTGCTAATGACATACATGGCATACAGGTTAATGGTTATTTATAATGGAGAAACTTACATGAACACAGTATTACTATCTAAAGAAATGTGCTTTCATGTTCTGGGGAATATGCTTTCATGCTCGGGTAAATCTATATAGGAGGCCTAATAAGGTATCGCCCTCCAGTATCCTAACGCGGGTAGTATTTTCAGCACCACCTTCCAATGGACAGCTCACATCAACACGTAACTCACCCAAGCGTGACGCCCCGTTGAGGCACCGCAGCTATAATATAACACCCACTATTTAGAATCTGAATCAGCACCAAATTACATAACTCCTGGTTAGACATCATGCTCCTTCTGGTCAACAGTGCTCGGGAATCCGATTGGGGGAAATCAACACTAATGCACCTCCATCACATTCCATTAGCAGCTGTGCCACCGGAAGACCACTGGGGTTGAGACACAAGCAGTCTCATGTGGGCTGACACTCCGCTCGAGTCAATTGCTTTGAACGTCATAAATATCACGGTGGATTTAACATGCACGGATACAGAGTTAGTGGTTATAAGCTAATTGGGGGGCCGAGTCAGTTGAGAAATATTACTCAAAACATCCAAAATCTAAGAAACCCTATTGTAGAACTCACCTGAAGAATTTGGTGGGTCAATCTGGTGGCCCCCGTGCTGCAAATGTGTCATTACTAAGCGGCATGAGGAACCACACCTGAGCTGAATATGAATGACCATATGACGTATTCAAGCAACATTGGTATAATGGCTATACAGGGATTTACAGAATCCCGAATCTACCTAAACACACTGTCTCACCAAACGGTTTAGGCCATACCCCATCATTAAATAAATAAAGCCTATTATTACATATATATTTATCTAACCACTCTCTCTCTCTCTCTCTCTCTCTCTCTCTCTCTCTCTCTCTCGCTCTCAAACACACATGCACATATACACACACGCAAGCGCGCGCGCGAGAGAGAGAGCTTCACATGGTTTAATTATGTCTTTAAAAAATTTGAATTAACATCAACTATTGCACATGTAGCCTAAAGCGACATTATAGCGACATTAGTCTATAGCGGAAAACGGTGTCGTGTTGAACACCCGAATGACCACTCTGTCGTGAAGAGTAGCCGAGATGGATAAGAAAGATTAAAGTGCCTAACTTAATGTAGATATAAGAGGTGAATAAATCAAATAAAAGATACTTACGCATTTTCTCGAAGATATGGGATTGTGCTCAGAATGAAGCAAAAAAAATCAAACACACCAGGGCCAAGGTATCCGATTGGATTGGCTGTAAGACCGATGCACAATTCTCACCCATGTGAAAGGATTCGAGGCCACCACACGTAGTCTACATCGACAGCAGCAGAATCAACAACGTAAGAAAACGAACCTCGAACGCAATAAGAACAAATACAAATGATGAAAAAGAGGTGCATGAAATGGGGATGAATCCACCATTCCTGTGGCCACAGTGGAGAAAACCCGCGGGGTGCCGGTAGCTTTTGACTTTGTATTCCGATGGGGGGAAATGCTGCCGAGTTTGTGAGAGAGCGATAAGTCTGTGGCTATTTCTTCATATAGCCCTTTCCTGTGGAACTGAACGTGGTGCCCTATATAGGATTTCTCAGTGAAATTATTATTGAGCGCACACAGTTAATGCCATAAACCGAGATTGAAATGGACTATCCACATTTCGATTGATGTTCATCCCTTATTGGTGCAGTTCTCTGATAGCCTACTGGAGGATTTGCAGAGGTATAATGTCAGTTACCATAAAGGGTCACATGTCCAGGCAATATTCCCGAACATGATCGATGTAGCAAGCGTAGAATCAACAAAAATATAGAAGTATATGCACGGATGCAGTCGAGGAGTGTACATACATGTCTCAAAAGGACGCAGCCATTCTTATTCGAATGTTCTGATCCAGATTCGTCAAACAACCACCCAATGCATCCATAGCCAATCCATCAACTTGATTCCCTGGGAAATAACGCAGAGCCTAATACGCAAACCAATGGCATATGAGCGCGCGGAATGTAGCCTATATGCGCTCGGTATTTACTAAATATCCACCAGAAGCTGGTTTTCGATGCAGTCCGGTAGGCCACCTATTTAACATAAGCGTAACTATTGATAACAATTTTTGCGTTGTCAGGGGGATTTGTGGGATCCGTGTAATATCAGCACCATCAATATTCCGTGTGTTCCATATCCACCGGGGAGCCACTGTGTTCTAATCGCTCTTGCGCTTGCTGCAGTCCATGGCTCGAATAGGGAGGGAGCACATGGAATTCATTAGACTGCATGGTCCGAGCTCAGCGATGTAAAAATACCACTGCCGTGTGTGTGGTAGGCTATAGACTGCAACCTCTCTAGTATTCGCCTACAATCCATCGTCTCATTCTACCGACCATTTGGGTTACATCTCTCTGAACTCATTAATTATTGACTGATCAATAGCATTAACACATAAAGGCCAGAGGGAATGGTGTGTGTGTGTGTGTGTGTGTGTGTGTGTGTGTGTGTGTGTGTGTGTGTTTACTTGATGAGGCAGGGTTGCCACCTACAGGCGTTTGCCCCTCTCAATTCAAATATTGACAATAATCAGTCATTTCACAGGGTCTCCTGCCTAATCAAAATGATACACTTCAGTAGTCTTTAAATCACCTGCATCTGAACCTTTTACATTATAGGTAGTTGAATTTTCAGTGACTTACAAGGATGTCTGAGCATGTAACAGGACGTCCGATTCCGGTGTGACCTCAGACAAGTGGCACTTTGTGAGAAGCTTCATAGAAATGAGACGGCAATGACTGTAGGCTGTTTGGCTGAATGTATTGTGTAGAGTTGAATGGATCGAGTAGAGGCCAGAGCCATACTTACAACACATGTATTGCTCTGGTCTAGGCCACATGCAATTCAACATATAAAACAGCTCTACATTGTTACTAGAAACCATTTGGTGCTCATCGTTGCAGTGAAAATGTATCATCGTAACCTGACATAAACACATAGAGAAACAGGCGCAGGCGCGGGCACACGCACACGCGTTCAGGCGATTCAGCACCGACTGAAAAGGACAGCGACGGAATCTGAATTTTGAGCACCGCAAGACTGTGGACAGGGACTGAGCCTAGAAGCCTGATGTTATATATGCTTGTGCTTTGCTTTTAGTGTTTTGTGTAATTTATGTCTACATAGGTATGTATAGTGTACTAATTGTTTATTGATGTGTTGATGCAGGGCTCATCTGCGAAAGAGATCGTGATCTCAGCGTGGTTAGATGGAAATACAGGAAAGGGCTGGCAATCTTACAGAAGGCCTAGTTATGGGAGTAACAGCAACACAGAGGGAAAGTCTTAAAGCACCCAGTGTATTGTTATGTTTTCTTCTTAGCCTTACTGATCAATGTCATTTTTCAAAGAGTCCACACAACCGGTTTAAATGGTTAGATTCAGTTGTGGCGTACAAGGAAAAGCTGAAAACTAGCACACCAACCAACACTATTTAATTTCACCAAGTATTGTGTTACATTAGATTACACTACGCGTCATAAATATACTGTAAATTGGATTTATCAACACGTGCCGGGAGAGAAGTGTTTAGAACAATGTTAAGGTGGTAATAATTGTATATACTTTCCTTTAATGTAAAACGTATTTTTTTTAATAAAGGAAGTCACATTAATGACGTAATGGTCACATAACCATGAAAGATTAGAACACTTTCATCTTCAGACACGGCGGATTCATTTTGATATATTTTCTGTAATCAGCATTTTATGCAGGCTTTGATGAAACATGAATTTAAATTCGGAGAGATGTCTTTGAGAGCCGAAAATAAATCTAAAACTATATCAGTGGGATGGTTGAAGGGAGGGATGGATGAAATGTGACGTTGTAAAAGTGATTAGCGGCAGCAAGTATTCTTCTGAATACATCTAAGTACTGTAGTAGAACACTGTAATACAAACTACAAGCTACTTCCATGTCAACTGTTTTGCTCCGAATACTTCCATTGATTTAGTTACTTGGTCATTAAACGTCATAGAAATTCCACCTGACATGACAGCCAACATTAACTATTTGGCTCCTACTTTAAACCAAAAAAACTTTTAATAAGGTTTTAATTAATGAGGCTTTACGGGTCTTGGCAAAATCCATGCTAGGGTGCCAAAGAACCCACTTTAATGGATCTTCTATGTACTTTATCAAGTGGCAGTGACTGCTTCTAAAGTATTTATAAATAATCTGTGTAGTGCTTATGAAGACTTTATGAACGCTCTATAAAGATGTAATACGTTTTTCGTTAGTTTGGGACCCGAATGGGAATGTGTTCTAGGTCACATCGTGGCATCAAGCACCTAACCTTTTTATTTGGGGGAATTGCTTCGTCAGTTCATCCTTAACTGTGGTTCATGCGACGCTAATGACAAGCCTGTTGCATCATGACCATGTTAAAAGGTCATGAACAGTCAAAATCAGGTTTTTCAGGAAATTGATGATATTTTGATGAAAACAGATCGAAGTATGATGACTAAAGTATGAAAAATGACTGTTGCTTCTACATTGATAAAGTTTGATCATAAAGTTACTGGTCCCCTCCCCCATGTCAAACACTTGGATTCGTTATTAAGGGGACAAGGTGACATCACCTTAACGCTCATTTTAATACACCAATGGTAACGCGATTCTCTTACCTAATTTAAATAAGTACTGCCTTGTAACCAATATCGGAGAAGGCATGCCTGCAGAGGAGCGTGGTATATATGGATAGATAGCAACTCTACTGGTTCCCAAATTTTACTGTAGAGTGTCAGCAAATATAATTCAAAGTTTACCCTATTAATCTATGGCAAATATATTTATATGTCACCCCTTTCCTCTGCGTCTGGTGTTAGCATGTTGCTGGCTAGCTAGGTCTTCAGCCAGCATGAAACAAAAGGAAGCGATGGGTCATTCAAAACACAGACGCAGTTGTCAAGTCAACACATCAGTCAGTGGTGCTGTGAACCGCATCACAAGAGACATGCCAAACGGGAGATTAATAAAACAAAAAATGGATATCATTGATGCAATTTCAATGTTGTTTGAGTTGCTTTGTGTTTCACCAAATTAGCTTGAGATGATTTAACTGTAACACTGCTCACTGCATCCAAGTTGCTTGAAATAGGCGTTTCAAAAGAGCTGTCAGTCAAGGCGAACTCATGAATATAAGCTCCCCACCCACTCAGCCTGTCTTTTCCAACTTCCTGGAAGGTAGCCAAATGTAATTTTCAGAACCTTTAAATACCTGAAGCAGTAAACTGCCAAATAAATTGAAGGACACGGAGGAAAGCGACCAGTTACAGTGTTAACAAATCCCTGAGGAACAAGGCCTTCCATTGGTTAATCTCCTTCAGTTTGGCCCACAGCCCCTGCACTGTCACACTGCATTTGATGTTGGCCAATGCATTGTCTGTTTCTTCCTCATTCATCTCTTTCTATATCTGCCTATAGGGAGTTTGGGATCAGCTGTCTTGAAAAAACAAGTCTCACAGCTTTCTGGGACAAACTTCAAGAGCCAGAAAAAAAAAACTTCCAAGGATTTTCCATAGCTACTGTACCAAGGCTGTCCTTCAATTATTAAGATGGCTACCCCCAATGCACTTGTTCTCCCAGCCTTGATTGAATATTAAGTGGCCACCCCCAACATAAGAGATCCATAAGATGAGGCCCATGCAGAGACTAAAGGCTGAGTCGGCATCAACTCCTCTCCCTGAGTCCCAGCAGAAGACGAACCCAAGCCTTTCAACGCAACTGCAGAGTATGCCTGTCACATCTGGGCTAAATTCTCTTAGGAGGGAGGAGCGATGCGGCGCTATTACCATGTCCCAGGTAATGTGGAGAGTGTCTGCGCCTCCATGTCCCCGAAGTAGGGCGATGCCTATTTCTGTCTGAGTTTGTGGTGGTTTTAAACTATTTAGTGGTTTGAAAGGATGCAAAACCCAGAAAGATAACAGAAAAAACTCTTAAGTGTAGTCTATGAGTCTACAGGACAAAGCAGTTGAATCCACTGACCAGTAGTGTATAACGTAGAGCTGTCAAGAGTTCATCTGTCACGCTCTGACCTTAGAGAGCCTTTAAATGTCTCTATTTGGTTTGGTCAAGGTGTGATTTGGGGTGGGCATTCTATGTTTTGTTATCTATGATTTTGTATTTCTATGTTTTGGCCGGGTATGGTTCTCAATCAGGGACAGCTGTCTATCGTTGTCTCTGATTGGGAACCATACTTAGGTAGCCCTTTTTCTCTCCTTTCTTTGTGGGAAGTTGGCTTTGTTTAGGGCACACAGCCTTTAGCTTCACGGTTTGTTTTTGTAGTGTTTGTTGTTTTTGTCGGCGTCATCTTAAATAAAGAATATGTACCCTCACCACCACTGCACCTTGGTCCTCCTCCTTCAACAGCCCTGACATCATCAGTCAATTCAAATTCACTTTTTGTCATTTTAGTGCACCATTTTTTTCTTTATCGTGATTCGTCACATTGTCTGAAAGCATTCAGAATACACTGAAAACATCCAAAATACAGTACATACTCATTACAGGTAAAAACAACATTATCAAAACATCCAAAATACAGTACATACTCATTACAGTAAAAACAACATTATCAAAACATCCAAAATACAGTACATACTCATTACAGTAAAAACAACATTATCAAAACATCCAAAATACAGTACATACTCATTACAGGTAAAAACAACATTATGAAAACAATGCCACAAGTTGACATTGAAGTTAAAGAAAGGGGGGCTTTATTAATTTACCAGATTTTGCAAACCGTTTCTTGAGTTTTGGACAAAATCAAGTCATCAATATTCTTATAATGCTTTTTCTGTATAAAAAAAAAATCTTAAAATTACAGCTCAATTCGAGCAAATTCTGAATTTGAGATTAGTCCCGATAATCAGAGCAAATCATGCAATTAATTCAATATGTTTTAGTCGTTTTACAGCCTTAGTATAAAGGTAGAAACATAATAGCATATTTACCCTTTCATTTACTTTACCATTTCAGCTGTGGCCTTACTAGAGGATATATGTATATTTTTAAATCAAACATTACTTATTGGTAATTAAGTAGGAATTGAACTGACTTGATGGGTAGACACTTATTTACTCTCCTTTTTTCCTATTCCACTGAACACACCGATACTTCAGGGTGTGAGGCCCTTGTCCTATACAAAACTCACACATTGTATGGAAAGCACCTTGTCATCATTGAGCATGTGTCATCCTTGAGCTTGCATCTTTCTTGAGCATATGAGTAAATCAATTTTCTCATTTGCTTGTTATTCCTCAACAGAATCCTTATTATCATTTACTTGTTATTCCTCAACAGAATCCTTATCATCATTTACTTGTTATTCCTCAACAGAATCCTTATCATCATTTACTTGTCATTCTTAAACAGAATCCTTACAATTTGTTTGTCATTCATAAACAGAATCCTTATCATCATTTGCTTGTTATTTGTCAACAGAATCCTTATCATCATTTGCTTGTTATTCATAAACAGAATCCTTCTCCTCATTTGCTTGTTATTCCTACACAGAATCTTTCTCCTCATTTACTTGTTATTCCTACACAGAATCTTTATCCTCATTTGCTTGTTATTCCTAAACAGAATCCTTATCATCATTTACTTGTTATTCCTACACAGAATCCTTCTCCTCATTTGCTTGTTATACCTAAACCGAATCCTTATCATCATTTACTTGTCATTCTTAAACAGAATCCTTATCATTATTTGCACTAAGCTTCATGACATCTAGCCTGACTGACGCCCTCCCCACGTGACCACACAGCAAGAAGACTTTGAGAGCTTGTGTCAGCCAGACTACATGACAGCCGCTGTAACTCACAAAGACACACCAGGCCCTCATTCAATGACCCAACATCCTGTGCTTTCTACATATTTTCCACTCAATCACTTCACTCTTCAACACACAGGCAATATCCAGACAACATGAAAATACTCTTTAAAATGAAGTATTCCAGCATCTGAATTATTTTACTCTTCTCTTGGCCTCTCTGGGATAGGCAAGGAGAAGTCAAACAATGAACATGAAGAATTATCCAAAACTCCCTCGGTCTCCATGCCAATATGGATACCTGGCGCGCCGTCAAATACACTCCACCTCCCATCGACGGTGAACTTTGCTGTCCTACTGCGTTGTTTTTCCCGAATACATTATTTTGATTAATTGCACTGGATCCCCATTGGATTTGAATGACCTCCAAAAACTGTACTGAGTGCCGATCACATGACTTCCACTACAGCCCCAGATTTCTACAAAGCATGGTAATGAGGCTCATTAGCATAAACATGAAGAGAGAGAAGAAGAAGAGAGGCTCTCCCTGTTGTACACTATGAGTTGTACTACTTCTGTGATTTGGGTTGGCATGTTTCGCCCACCTCTGGCTAAGTTCCTCCAGTTTCATTCCATTGCCATCCTACTTGAACTTACTGCACGCAAAATCAAACGAGAGAGTGGTGAAGATGAGTGATCATGCTTTAGGGCCGGGATGACAGAGGAGGGAAGTTATAGGATGACCTCAGCGTTCCTGTCAGTTTGGTGGAGGATGACAAGTTATAGGATGACCTCAGCGTTCCTGTCAGTTTGGTGGAGGATGACAGGTTATAGGATGACCTCAGCGTTCCTGTCAGTTTGGTGGAGGATGACAAGTTATAGGATGACCTCAGCGTTCCTGTCAGTTTGGTGGAAGATGTCAAACAGAAGAAAAGCAGGTCTCCGTTAGACCTGACACTTATCCCGACGTCTGTCAGTGACGGTCACCCCAAGGCCTTCCTGAACACGGAATGGACTCGTTCTGTCTCTCAGGTTTCATCTAGCAACGATCTCTGTTCTTTGACCTCCCTTCAACACAGAGGAGTGGAAAACAAAGGTAGGGAACAAAGAAAGGTCATCGCACTACTGAACTGAACTTTGACCTTTATTCAACACAGAGGAGAGGAAAACAAAGGCAGGGAACAAAGAAAGGTCATCTCACTACTGAACTGAACTTTGACTTCCCTTCAACGCAGAGGAGTGGAAAACAAAGGGAGGGAACAAAGAAAGGTCATCTCACTACTGAACTGAACTTTGACCTTTATTCAACACAGAGGAGAGGAAAACAAAGGGAGGGAACAAAGAAAGGTCATCTCACTACTGAACTGAACTTTGACCTTTATTCAACACAGAGGAGAGGAAAACAAAGGGAGGGAACAAAGAAAGGTCATCTCACTACTGAACTGAACTTTGACCTCCCTTCAACACAGAGGAGTGGAAAACAAAGGTAGGGAACAAAGAAAGGTCATCGCACTACTGAACTGAACTTTGACCTTTATTCAACACAGAGGAGAGGAAAACAAAGGGAGGGAACAAAGAAAGGTCATCTCACTACTGAACTGAACTTTGACCTTTATTCAACACAGAGGAGAGGAAAACAAAGGCAGGGAACAAAGAAAGGTCATCTCACTACTGAACTGAACTTTGACTTCCCTTCAACGCAGAGGAGTGGAAAACAAAAGTAGGGAACAAAGAAAGGTCATCTCACTACTGAACTGAACTTTGACCTTTATTCAACACAGAGGAGAGGAAAACAAAAGTAGGGAACAAAGAAAGGTCATCTCACTACTGAACTGAAATCAGCGTTTCACCTAGAAGGCCTACCTCAGTTGATAGCGTTTCTTATTGCTGGTAGAGTGATGATTCAGGCCTTGACTCTTACAGGTGGTTGAGGTCTGATACTCCACTAAGAGGACCTAACCAGAGATGGTGGTAGAATATGGAGGTCTTGTATATATCATTACACCGGACTGTTATACAGCTCTTTTTACATTGCTTTCTCCTCAGTCAGGAAAAAGGTGAAGTTTGTATTTTGAGTAAAGATTACCTGGAGACTTTGCTGATCAATACCAGCCCTCACAGCCAACACTATCTCTGAAGAGCGGAGTAAAGATTGATTGTTGTTAAGCACTTTACAGGATGGAAAGAGGATGAGGACAGATCATAAAACGCCCACGCGCCCACCAACCTGCCTGCCTCTGCTGCTCCCGGGACCAGCCAATCAATACGCGGATCAGCACAAAATCAGGAAATCAACAAGAAGGCCGGCACTGAAGCACTAGAGGGATGTGAAGTCTTATAGTTGGTGTAGCACAAACAGCACACTGAAACAGTTGGTGTTAATAACCAACACCGTTCACACAGTTGGCTTTCTCTCCATGACTGTATTTTTAGATACAGTTTTAAGCATTTGACCTTGAATCTGGTCTTATTGATTCCAATAGATTCTTGCAGAGGAACACAACTGTTCACAAATACTCCAGGGAACAATGCAACTTGTGTTATAAAGCTGTAGTTTCAATACCTAGACTATCATCCATTCATTGCTGCCTATTTGCAGAGAGATCATATATTTGGCTTCATACCTCACATCTCCACCCATACCATTATCTTGTTATATGGACTGATGCCACTAATGCCCAAAATGGACGGATGCCACTCGCTTGGCTCTTATGTTAATGAAGTAAATTTGCAAGCTGGAAAGGTGGAGCTCATATTATTCAGTTAGCTGATGGGTAAGACTCCCTGGCTAAATAGAAGTAGAAAATGAATTCAACTAAATTCATGCAAACGGTTTGGAGAGTCAAGGCTAGTGAGCTAATGTCAGGGCTAGTGCCAGGGCTAGTGGACTAATGTCAGGGCTAGTGGGCTAATGTCAGGGCTAGTGCCAGGGCTAGTGGACTAATGTCAGGGCTAGTGGACTAATGTCAGGGCTAGTGCCAGGGCTAGTGGACTAATGTCAGGGCTAGTGGGCTAATGTCAGGGCTAGTGCCAGGGCTAGTGTCAGAGCTAGTGTCAGGGAAAGTGGGCTAATGTCAGGGAAAGTGCCAGGGCTAGTGTCAGAGCTAGTGTCAGGGAAAGTGGGCTAATGTCAGGGAAAGTGGGCTAATGTCAGTGCTAGTGCCAGGGCTAGTGGACTAATGTCAGGGCTAGTGCCGGGGCTAGTGGACTAATGTCAGGGCTAGTGGACTAATGTCAGGGCTAGTGGGCTAATGTCAGGGCTAGTGCCAGGGCTAGTGGACTAATGTCAGGGCTAGTGGGCTAATTTCAGGGCTAGTGCCAGGGCTAGTGTCAGAGCTAGTGGCAGGGCTAGTGGGCTAATGCCAGGGTTAGTGGCAGGGCTAGTGGGCTAGTGTCAGGGATAGTGGGCTAATGTCAGGGCTAGTGTCAGTGCTAGTGGGCTAATGTCAGTGCTAGTGTCAGGGCTAGTGGGCTAATGTCAGGGCTAATGTCAGGGCTAGTGGGCTAATGTCAGGGCTAGTGGGCTAATGTCAGGGCTAGTGGGCTAGTGTCAGGGATAGTGGGCTAATGTCAGGGCTAGTGCCAGGGCTAGTGTCAGAGCTAGTGTCAGGGATAGTGGGCTAGTGTCAGGGCTAGTGGGCTAATGTCAGGGCTAGTGTCAGGGCTAGTGGGCTAATGTCAGGACTAGTGTCAGGGCTAGTGGGCTAATGTCAGGACTAGTGCCAGGGCTAGTGTCAGGGATAGTGGGCTAGTGTCAGGGCTAGTGGGCTAATGTCAGGGCTAGTATCGGGGCTAGTGGGCTAATGTCAGGGCTAGTGTCAGGGCTAGTGGGCTAATGTCAGGGCTAGTGGGCTAATGTCAGGGCTAGTGTCAGGGGCTGTGTCGACTGTGTTAAAGACTTTGTTAGAAAACCTCTGTTTGACACATGAAGATAAATTATAACTGCTGTTGCTGGGTTTGCTTACTGTAAAATAAATAGCTTACTGCAGATAGATCTGGCCACTTCAAAAACATGTTCATATTTGACTACATATAATAGCTGTTTTGGCTGCTTACAGCTACAATCCTTATTTGGTGGAACCGCCGCACGTCCGTTTGGGATATTACAACAACAAATAAGTTACCAGGACAACAAACGGTTTCCCCCTCAGACATCACTGCACCCTCGATAGAACAGCAGAATATGTAACCATGCTTATCACGTTCCTCTCCTCCGTTTCTCCTCCGTTACATCATCAAAACCAAAACTCGAACAAAGGCGCCGGGGCGAACATGCTGCTGTTTCCTCGAATTCCATCTTTAAGTTCAAATTATGAACCTGACAAAAAAAACTGTCTCACTCCAAAAATATGCAGCAGTCCAGACACACTTTTCACAGTTTGGCTGTTGAACACTTCACAGTTTGGCTGTTGAACGCTTCACAGTTTGGCTGTTGAACGCTTCACAGTTTGGCTGTTGCACACTTCACAGTTTGGCTGTTGCACACTTCACAGTTTGGCTGTTGAACACTTCACAGTTTGGCTGTTGAACATTTCACAGTTTGGCTGTTGCACACTTCACAGTTTGGCTGTTGCACACTTCACAGTTTGGCTGTTGCACACTTCACAGTTTGGCTGTTGAACACTTCACAGTTTGGCTGTTGCACCCTTCACAGTTTGGCTGTTGCACACTTCACAGTTTGGCTGTTGCACACTTCACAGTTTGGCTGTTGCACACTTCACAGTTTGGCTGTTGCACACTTCACAGTTTGGCTGTTGAACGCTTCACAGTTTGGCTGTTGAACGCTTCACAGTTTGGCTGTTGAACACTTCACAGTTTGGCTGTTGAACACTTCTCAGTTTGGCTGTTGAACACTTCTCAGTTTGGCTGTTGCACACTTCACAGTTTGGCTGTTGAACACTTCACAGTTTGGCTGTTGCACGCTTCACAGTTTGGATGTTGAACGCTTCACAGTTTGGCTGTTACACGCTTCCAGGATTTTTTTAATGAAAGCTTCTGGGTGAATAATTGTAAACAATAATGACTCATTTCTCATTGAAGTGGCCTTTTAACACCACTAAATGACAACATTTCAAGCTACCTTCATTTTAAGTCAGAAGTCAATGAATAAAGATAGAGTTCAGAGTACTGGTTGATGGACAGTACTCTTCACAGTCATTACTCAGCTTGGAGTGATGGGAAACATGATCTGATGAAACTCTTAGCTGTTCACTATTAAAACATAGAGGAGTCCCACTTTAACTAACAAATGTCCGTAATACTTTAGTATTTACCTGGCAGGTACAACGGCAGTGGAATTACAGTGTAGAGACAGACAGTGCTGCACGGAAATCACAACTATTACAGGGTCATTCCATTGATTTCAATCACTTTTTGACTGCACTCCTTTAGATTTCCACCAAATGTTCAATATGTATTTGCCCGCGGTAGAAGTGATCAGAAAGTATATTTTTGGACATAAATGACAAAACATTTAGGAGATAGAGGTGCTCAATGTTGACCATTTTGCATACTGCACCCCACCATGAAACATCCATGTCTTCATCACTAGAAAATATAAACGGTTGAGGTTGATATCATTTAAAACCTTACAAACAGGTTTGTCAAACAATATTTATTTTAAAGTTTAATGGAAATTGTATTTAAAAATTTTTTTTTACCTTTAACAAAAAAAGTTTTTTTTAAAACGCAAACTACATTTTTTCCTCCACATATGTTGTAGCTTTGACCCTATTTGACATCATTTGAGGTGTTTGTGTTGTGCCCACCATCAGTTGAAACACAGCATACTCTTGAATACAGGCTGGGTGTCATGTTTTGGCTGATAAATGTACTAAAACAGCTGTATAATTGAAATGTCAACTTTCAAATGGTGGGACGAAGATGGTTGGAGGTCCACACATCAGAGAATGTTGACTTGACTAAGAATATCAATATCAATACCTTTCTAATATTGGTTTTACATTAGACTGTCAATCTTCCACTGGAAACCTATTGAAATCGGAACTGTAGATAATAGAATAGACATTCCTATTTAAGTTGACATTTGATGATGGGTGGACCGGCGGCCATCTTTGTAGTAGTAATTGAAAGTAAAAATGTCAATTCAATTTAAATGTCAATGATGTACCAGCTAAATTGAAGTGGTCTGAAGGGAGCATCAAGCTCCTTGGCGTCCACATCACTAAGGACATGGTCCACCCACACCCACACCCCCACACACACACACACACACACACACACACACACACACACACACACACACACACACACACACACACACACCCCACACACACACACACACAGTTGTGAAGAAAGACACGAAAGCGCCTCTTTCCCCTTCAGGGGCTGAAAAGATTTGTCATGGGTCATCAGATTTTCAAAAAGCTCTACAGCTGCACCTTCGAGAGCATTTTGTCTGGCTGCATCACCGCTTGGTATGGCAAATTCACCGCCCTCGACCGCAAAGCTCTACAGATGGTGGTGCGGACAGCCGAGTACATCACTGGGGCCAAGCTCCCTGCCATCCAGGACCTCTATAACGGGCGGGGTCAGAGGAAGGCCTGAAAAATTGCCAACGACTCCAGCCACCCAAGCCATAGACTGTTCACTCTGCTACCATCCGACTAACAGATCCTGGAGCATCGGCTCCCAGACCAACAGGCTCCGAGACAGCTTCAAGCCCCAAGCCATAGACTGTTCACTCTGCTACCATCCGACTAACAGGTCCTGGAGCATCGGCTCCCAGACCAACAGGCTGTGAGACAGCTTCAAGCTCCAAGCCATAAGACTGTTCACTCTGCTACCATCCGACTAACAGGTCTTGGAGCATCGGCTCCCAGACCAACAGGCTCCCAGACAGCTTCAAGCCCCAAGCCATAAGACTGCGAAATAGCCATAAGACTGCTAAATTGTTCCTTAAACGATTACGGACTATCTGCAGCTACCCCATCTTGCACTGACTCTATGAACACACATAAGACTATACACTGAGTGTACAAAACATTAGGAACACCTTCCTAATATTGAGTTGCACCCCCCTTTCCCCTCAGAACAGCCTCAATTCGTCGAGACTTGGACTCTATTAGGGGTCAAATGGGATTCCACAGGGATGCTGGCCCATGTTGACTCCAATGCTTCCCACAGTTGTGTCACGTTGGCTGGATGTCCTTTGGGTAGTGGAACACAAGGGAAACTGTTGAGTGTGAAAAACCCAGCAGCGTTGCAGTTCATGACACCTTTAAAACGGTGCGCCTGGCACCAACTGCCCTACACTGTTCAAAGGCACTTCAATATTTTGTCTTTCCCAGTCACCCTCTGCATGGCACACATACACAATCCATGTCCCAATTGTCTCAAGGCCTAAAAATCCTTCTTTAACCCGTCTCCTCCCCTTCATCTACACTCATTGAAGTGGATTTAACAAGTTACATCCATAAAGGATCATATCTTTCACCTGGATTCACCTGGTCAGTCTATGTCTTGGAAAGAGCATGTTTTGTAAAATCAGTGTCGACACTATACATACACAATCACCCACTCACACACACTACACTTACACACACACACACTCACACGACACAACAAACACACACACACCTTTACACTCATCATATGCTGCTGCTACTCTGTTCTTTAGTTTTCTCTTATTATTATCTATCCTGATGCCTGGTCACTTTACCCTGCCTTCATGTACATATCTACCTCAAATACCTTATTATTATTATCTATCCTGATGCCTAGTCACTTTACCCTGCCTTCATGTACATATCTACCTCAAATACCTTATTATTATCTATCCTGATGCCTGGTCACTTTACCCTGTCTTCATGTACATATCTACCTCAAATACCTTATTATTATCTATCCTGATGCCTAGTCACTTTACCCCGCCTTCATGTACATATTTACCTCAAATACCTTATTATTATTATCTATCCTGATGCCTAGTCACTTTACCCTGCCTTCATGTACATATCTACCTCAAATACCTTATTATTATCTATCCTGATGCCTGGTCACTTTACCCTGCCTTCATGTACATATCTACCTCAAATACCTTATTATTATTATCTATCCTGATGCCTAGTCACTTTACCCTGCCTTCATGTACATATCTACCTCAAATACCTTATTATTATTATCTATCCTGATGCCAAGTCGCTTTACCCTGCCTTCATGTACATATCTACCTCAAATACCTTATTATTATCTATCCTGATGTCTAGTCACTTTACCCTGCCTTCATGTACATATTTACCTCAAATACCTTATTATTATTATCTATCCTGATGCCAAGTCGCTTTACCCCGCCTTCATGTACATATCTACCTCAAATACCTTATTATTATCTATCCTGATGCCAAGTCGCTTTACCCCGCCTTCATGTACATATCTACCTCAAATACCTTATTATTATTATCTATCCTGATGCCTAGTCACTTTACCCTGCCTTCATGTACATATTTACCTCAAATACCTTATTATTATTATCTATCCTGATGTCTAGTCACTTTACCCCGCCTTCATGTACATATCTACCTCAAATACCTTATTATTATCTATCCTGATGTCTAGTCACTTTACCCCGCCTTCATGTACATATCTACCTCAAATACCTTATTATTATCTATCCTGATGTCTAGTCACTTTACCCTGCCTTCATGTACATATCTACCTCAAATACCTTATTATTATCTATCCTGATGTCTAGTCACTTTACCCTGCCTTCATGTACATATTTACCTCAAATACCTTATTATTATTATCTATCCTGATGCCAAGTCGCTTTACCCCGCCTTCATGTACATATCTACCTCAAATACCTTATTATTATCTATCCTGATGCCTAGTCACTTTACCCTGCCTTCATGTACATATCTACCTCAAATACCTTATTATTATCTATCCTGATGCCTAGTCACTTTACCCCGCCTTCATGTACATATCTACCTCAAATACCTTATTATTATACATCCTGATGCCTAGTCAATTTACCCTGCCTTCATGTACATATCTACCTCAAATACCTTATTATTATCTATCCTGATGCCTAGTCACTTTACCCTGCCTTCATGTACATATTTACCTCAAATACCTTATTATTATTATCTATCCTGATGTCTAGTCACTTTACCCCGCCTTCATGTACATATCTACCTCAAATACCTTATTATTATCTATCCTGATGTCTAGTCACTTTACCCCGCCTTCATGTACATATCTACCTCAAATACCTTATTATTATCTATCCTGATGTCTAGTCACTTTACCCTGCCTTCATGTACATATCTACCTCAAATACCTTATTATTATCTATCCTGATGTCTAGTCACTTTACCCTGCCTTCATGTACATATTTACCTCAAATACCTTATTATTATTATCTATCCTGATGCCAAGTCGCTTTACCCCGCCTTCATGTACATATCTACCTCAAATACCTTATTATTATCTATCCTGATGCCTAGTCACTTTACCCTGCCTTCATGTACATATCTACCTCAAATACCTTATTATTATCTATCCTGATGCCTAGTCACTTTACCCCGCCTTCATGTACATATCTACCTCAAATACCTTATTATTATACATCCTGATGCCTAGTCACTTTACCCTGTCTTCATGTACATATCTACCTCAAATACCTTATTATTATACATCCTGATGCCTAGTCACTTTACCCTGTCTTCATGTACATATCTACCTCAAATACCTTATTATTATACATCCTGATGCCTAGTCAATTTACCCTGCCTTCATGTACATATCTACCTCAAATACCTTATTATTATACATCCTGATGCCTAGTCACTTTACCCTGTCTTCATGTACAGTACCAGTCAAAAGTTTGGACACGTCTACACATCTAAAAGTTCATTTGTGGAATTTCTTTGCTTCTTAATGCGTTTGAGCCAATCAGTTGTGTTGTGACAAGGTAGGAGCCCAATTTGGTAAAAGACCAAGTCCATATTATGGCAAGAACAGCTCACCTTCCAACAGTCAAAAGTTTGGACACATCTACTCATTCTAGTGTTTTTCTTTATTTGTATTATTTTCTACATTGTAGAATAATGGTGAAGACATCAAAACTATGAAATAACACATATGGAATCATGTAGTAACCAAAAAAGTGATTACATTTTATCTTGGAGATTCTTCAAAGTAGCCACCCTTTGCCTTGATGACAGCTTTACACACTCTTGGCATTCTCTCGACCAGCTTCATGAGGTAGTCACCTGGAAAGCATTTCAATTAACAGGCGTGTCTTCTTAAAAGTTAATTTGTGGAATTTCTTTCCTTCCTTCTTTTCCTTCTTTCCTTGAGCCAATCAATTGTGTTGTGACAAGGTAGGGGTGGTATACAGAAGAAAGCCCGATTTGGTAAAAGACCAAGTCCATTTTATGGCAAGAAGAGCTTACCTTTCCAACAGGACAATGACCCTAAGCACACAACCACTGCAACCCAGGAGTGGCTTTGGGACAAGTCTCTGAACGTCCTTGAGTGACCCAGCCAGAGCCCGGACTTGAACCCGATCGAACATCTCTGGAGAGACCTGAAAATAGCTGTGCAGGAAGGCTCCCCATCCAACCTGACAGAGCTTGAGAGGATCTCCAAAGGAGAATGGGAGAAACTCCCCATTTACAGGTGTGCTAAGCTTGTAGCATCATACTGAAGAAGACACAAGGCTGTAATCGCTGCCAAAGGTGCTACAACAAAGTACTGAGTGAAGGTTCTGAATACTTATGTAAATGTGATATTTCCATTTCTAAAAACCTGTTTTTGCTTTGACATTATGGGGTATTCTGTGTAGACTGATGAGGGGGAAAAACATTTAATACATTTTAGAATAAGGCTGTAACGTAACAAAATGTGGAAAAAGTCAAGAGGTCTGAATACTTTCCGAATGCACTGTACTTCCATTATATGGCTCCACATTGATCTGGTACTGGAACTTCCTGTAAATGGCTCCACATTGATCTGGTACTGGAACTCCCTGTATATAGCGCCACATTGATCTGGTACTGGTACTTCCTGTAAATGGCTCCACATTGATCTGGTACTGGTACTTCCTGTAAATGGCTCCACATTGATCTGGTACTGGTACTTCCTGTAAATGGCTCCACATTGATCTGGTACTGGTACTCCCTGTATATAGCTCCACATTGATCTGGTACTGGTACTTCCTGTAAATGGCTCCACATTGATCTGGTACTGGAACTCCCTGTATATAGCTCCACATTGATCTGGTACTGGTACTTCCTGTAAATGGCTCCACATTGATCTGGTACTGGTACTTCCTGTAAATGGCTCCACATTGATCTGGTACTGGAACTTCCTGTAAATGGCTCCACATTGATCTGGTACTGGAACTCCCTGTATATAGCTCCACATTGATCTGGTACTGGTACTTCCTGTAAATGGCTCCACATTGATCTGGTACTGGTACTTCCTGTAAATGGCTCCACATTGATCTGGTACTGGTACTTCCTGTAAATGGCTCCACATTGATCTGGTACTGGTACTTTCTGTATATAGCTCCACATTGATCTGGTACTGGTACTCCCTGTATATAGCTCCACATTGATCTGGTACTGGTACTCCCTGTATATAGCTCCACATTGATCTGGTACTGGTACTTCCTGTAAATGGCTCCACATTGATCTGGTACTGGAACTCCCTGTATATAGCTCCACATTGATCTGGTACTGGAACTTCCTGTAAATGGCTCCACATTGATCTGGTACTGGTACTTCCTGTAAATGGCTCCACATTGATCTGGTACTGGTACTCCCTGTATATAGCTCCACATTGATCTGGTACTGGTACTTCCTGTAAATGGCTCCACATTGATCTGGTACTGGTACTTCCTGTAAATGGCTCCACATTGATCTGGTACTGGTACTTCCTGTAAATGGCTCCACATTGATCTGGTACTGGTACTTCCTGTAAATGGCTCCACATTGATCTGGTACTGGTACTTTCTGTATATAGCTCCACATTGATCTGGTACCGGTACTCCCTGTATATAGTTTCACATTGATCTGGTACTGGTACTCCCTGTATATAGCTCCACATTGATCTGGTACTGGTACTCCCTGTATATAGCTCCACATTGATCTGGTACTGGTACTTCCTGTATACAGCTCCACATTGATCTGGTACTAGTACTTCCTGTAAATGGCTACACATTGATCTGGTACTGGTACTTCCTGTATACAGCTCCACATTGATCTGGTACTAGTACTTCCTGTAAATGGCTACACATTGATCTGGTACTGGTACTTCCTGTAAATGGCTCCACATTGATTTGGTACTGGTACTCCCTGTATATAGCTCCACATTGATCTGGTACTGGTACTTCCTGTAAATGGCTCCACATTGATCTGGTACTGGTACTTCCTGTAAATGGCTCCACATTGATCTGGTACTGGTACTTCCTGTAAATGGCTCCACATTGATCTGGTACTGGAACTCCCTGTATATAGCTCCACATTGATCTGGTGCTGGTACTTCCTGTAAATGGCTCCACATTGATCTGGTACTGGTACTTCCTGTAAATGGCTCCACATTGATCTGGTATTGGTACTCCCTGTATATAGCTTCACATTGATCTGGTACTGGTACTTCCTGTAAATGGCTCCACATTGATCTGGTACTGGTACTTCCTGTAAATGGCTCCACATTGATCTGGTACTGGTACTTCCTGTAAATGGCTCCACATTGATCTGGTACTGGTACTTTCTGTATATAGCTCCACATTGATCTGGTACTGGTACTCCCTGTATATAGCTCCACATTGATCTGGTACTGGTACTCCCTGTATATAGCTTCACATTGATCTGGTACTGGTACTTCCTGTAAATGGCTCCACATTGATCTGGTACTGGTACTTCCTGTAAATGGCTCCACATTGATCTGGTACTGGTACTTCCTGTAAATGGCTCCACATTGATCTGGTACTGGTACTTTCTGTATATAGCTCCACATTGATCTGGTACTGGTACTCCCTGTATATAGCTCCACATTGATCTGGTACTGGTACTCCCTGTATATAGCTCCACATTGATCTGGTACTGGTACTTCCTGTAAATGGCTCCACATTGATCTGGTACTGGAACTCCCTGTATATAGCTCCACATTGATCTGGTACTGGTACTTCCTGTAAATGGCTCCACATTGATCTGGTACTGGTACTTCCTGTAAATGGCTCCACATTGATCTGGTACTGGTACTCCCTGTATATAGCTCCACATTGATCTGGTACTGGTACTTCCTGTAAATGGCTCCACATTGATCTGGTACTGGTACTTCCTGTAAATGGCTCCACATTGATCTGGTACTGGTACTTCCTGTAAATGGCTCCACATTGATCTGGTACTGGTACTTCCTGTGAATGGCTCCACATTGATCTGGTACTGGTACTCCCTGTATATAGCTCCACATTGATCTGGTACTGGTACTTCCTGTATACAGCTCCACATTGATCTGGTACTGGTACTCCCTGTATATAGCTCCACATTGATCTGGTACCGGTACTTCCTATATATAGCTCCAGTACTTCCTGTATATAGCTCCACATTGATCTGGTACTGGTACTCCCTGTATATAGCTCCACATTGATCTGGTACTGGTACTTCCTGTATATAGCTCCACATTGATCTGGTACTGGTACTTCCTGTATATAGCTCCACATTGATCTGGTACCGGTACTTCCTATATATAGCTCCAGTACTTCCTGTATATAGCTCCACATTGATCTGGTATTGGTACTCCCTGTATATAGCTCCACATTGATCTGGTACTGGTACTCCCTGTATATAGCTTCACATTGATCTGGTACTGGTACTTCCTGTATATAGCTCCACATTGATCTGGTACTGGTACTCCCTGTATCTCCATTCTTGACTATTCTTTTCCTTTTTTGTTACTATTTTTATTTTTATTGTAATTTCTTTAACTCTGCATCGTTGGGAAGGGCTCTTAAGGAAGAAAAAAAATGAATTATGAATTATATTTCTATGACTGACACCTGGCCTGTATTCTAGAGCATTCTGGGTCTCATCTGATGGAGGACACAACACAAACACCTCAGATTATCTCAATTGATGGAGGACACAACACAAACACCTCAGATTATCTCAATTGATGGAGGACACAACACAAACACCTCAGATTATCTCGACTGATGGAGGACACAACACAAACACATCAGATTATCTCATCTGATGGAGGACACAACACAAACACCTCAGATTATCTCAATTGATGGAGGACACAACACAAACACCTCTGATTATCTCAATTGATGGAGGACACAACACAAACACCTCAGATTATCTCATCTGATGGAGGACACAACACAAACACCTCAGATTATCTCATCTGATGGAGGACACAACACAAACACCTCAGATTATCTCAATTGATGGAGGACACAACACAAACACCTCAGATTATCTCAATTGATGGAGGACACAACACAAACACCTCAGATTATCTCAATTGATGGAGGACACAACACAAACACCTCAGATTATCTCAATTGATGGAGGACACAACACAAACACCTCAGATTATCTCATCTGATGGAGGACACAACACAAACACCTCAGATTATCTCAATTGATGGAGGACACAACACAAACACCTCAGATTATCTCAATTGATGGAGGACACAACACAAACACCTCAGATTATCTCAATTGATGGAGGACACAACACAAACACATCAGATGATGTAAAATAGAGTCAAAGCTACAACATATGCAAAAAATTAACTTCAAAATAAAATATGTTTTGGTATTCAGGTGTAAAAAGTCACTTTTTTGACCACATCTACCATCGGTAAAAATATGTACAGTATGTAATATGTATATAATATGTATATACTACGTATATACTACGTATATAATATGTATATAATATGTATATAATATGTATATAATATGTATATACTACGTATATACTACGTATATAATATGTATATACTACGTATATAATATGTATATACTACGTATATAATATGTATATAATATGTATATAATACGTATATAATATGTATATAATATGTATATAATATGTATATAATATGTATATAATATGTATATACTACGTATATACTACGTATATAATATGTATATACTACGTATGTAATACGTATATACTACGTATATAATATGTATATAATATGTATATAATATGTATATAATATGTATATAATATGTATATAATACGTATATAATATGTATATAATATGTATATAATACGTATATAATACGTATATAATACGTATATAATATGTATATAATATGTATATAATATGTATATAATATGTATATAATACGTATATAATATGTATATACTACGTATATAATATGTATATAATATGTATATAATACGTATATAATATGTATATAATACGTATATAATATGTATATAATATGTATATACTACGTATATAATATGTATATACTACGTATGTAATACGTATATACTACGTATATAATATGTATATAATATGTATATAATATGTATATAATATGTATATAATACGTATATAATATGTATATAATATGTATATAATACGTATATAATACGTATATAATACGTATATAATATGTATATAATATGTATATAATATGTATATAATATGTATATAATACGTATATAATATGTATATAATATGTATATAATACGTATATAATACGTATATAATATATAATATGTATATAATATGTATATAATATGTATATAATATGTATATACTACGTATATAATATGTATATAATATGTATATAATATGTATATAATATGTATATACTACGTATGGAAAGTTTGGTTCTCATCAAAAAGGTCAGGTCAAAAAGAGATTGAAATCAAATGGAACGACCCTGTATCTATTTTAAGTCTGTGCAATTTCCCTTTGACATTTCACATGACATTTTTCACGTGCATTAGATTTGTAGATTAACTGAAAATTATGGCTGAACATCTCACCCTAAAAGTACTACAGTATGTAAGAATGAGTGTGCCATGGTAACTACCATGAAAAGACACAGGTATTAAGGGCACTTACTGTCAAGTGGGACCTAGCAGCATATCATTTCCTTCAGAAATACCCCTTACAAAGGCTCTGCAGCTACGTTACGTAGACCTTCCCTTGCCAGCCATAAAAAGTGACCCATTGCCTGGGCATGAACTCTCTGTCTGTGTCTTTTGGCCTTTGACGAGAGAGTAAGGCTTGTGGATGTTCACCTCATCCATCATTTAAGCAACGTTGGAAGGGGAGAGAGTCAGACCGGGCGGGGGAGGATGGAGAGGGGATGGGGGGGAGGATGCGGGGATGATAGCATGATGAATGAGGAAGTGTTCAGCTTCCTCAGAGCACAGTGTGATCTGTCTACAGGCAGTGTGTCTAAATGATGAGCTGGCCTGACCAAGTCCCTCCCCGACCAGGCCAGCTAACATTGTACCTGTAGGCTTAGCTTACACTGAATCCTGCAGGTGGTATGATATCATTATTGTTAGATTGGCACATGTATGTACGGTGCCTTTCAGCAGGTTGGGCGGCTTGAAATACAATAGCAAATGATGAATGCAGTGTAAAATCACTTAGCCAACTCAGAGAGAGGCTGAGATAACGTATTCTCATGAGTAGTGTAAGAATCATGTTGAATGCCTATAGGCTTTAGCTCAGAGGGCTAACAAGGTATTGAACTGTGCTGACAAACCGGTTTAAATTCCCAATCGGTTCAATGCGCTCAATGTCTTTGCCTTTGTTACAGTCCCTTCCCCCTCACCTACCATCTGGTCTGGGGAGACCTGCTCCCTTAGCTTATCAAGTTTTCACTACTGAAGACTCAGCGGAGGTCTGTAAGAGATCTGTCTTGTGTACTGTAGACTCATCCATCCATCTGTCTTGTGTACTGTAGACTCAACCAAACTCACTTAAAGTGAGTGGCAGCAATAAAGCCTCTCTTGAAAACCCCAAACCTTGACCAGGAAATGTCAAAAACGATCTCCAGTTCCTCTAACCCTTTTTTGAAAAATCTGTTGCGTAGCAACTCACTTTCTTCCTGAAGACAAATAATGTATATGAAATGCTTCAGTCTGGTTTTAGACCCCATCATGGCACTGAGACTGCACTCGTCAAGGTGGTAAATTACCTTTAATAGCGTCAGATCAAGGCTCTGCATCTGTCCTTGTGCTCCTAGACCTTAGTGCTGTTTTTGACACCATCGATCACCACATTCTTTTGGAGAGACTAGAAACCCTAATTGGTCTACACGGACAAGTTCCTATCTGTTGGAAAGATATCAGTTCGTCTCTGTGGATGGTTTGTCCTCTGACAGATCAATTTACGTTTAGGCGTTCCTCAAGGTTCCGTTTTAGGACCACTATTGCTTTCACTATATATTCTACCTCTTGGGGATGTCATTCAGAAACATAATATGGATGACACACAGCTGTACATTTTGATTAAACATGGTAAAGCCCAAAAATGACCTACCATGGAAGCCTGTGTTTCCAAAATAAGGAAGTGGACGGCGGCAATTTTTAAACTTTTAAACTCGGACAAAACAGATATGCTAGTTCTATATCCAAAGAAACAAAGATATCGAATGTTGGATCTGACAATTCATGTTGATGGTTGTACAGTCGTTTCAAATAAAACTGTGAAGCACCTCTGCGTTACTCTGGACCCTGATCTCTCTTTTCACAAACATATCAATAAGACTTCAAGGACAGCTTTTTTCCATCTTCTTAACATTGCAAAAGTCAGAAACATTTTGCTCAAAACCAATGCAGAAAAGCTAATCCATGCTTTTGCCACTTCTAGATTAGACTACTGCAATTCTCTACTCTCTGGCTACCTGGATAATGCACTAAATAACTTCAGTTAGTGCAAAACACGGCTGCTAGAATCCTGACTAGAACCAAAATATTTGATCATATTATTCCAGTGCTAGTCTCTCTACACTGGCTTCCTGTTAAGGCTCGGGCTGATTTCAAGGTTTCAAGGCTTGTTCCTACCTATGTCTCCGATTTGGTCCTGTGGTACATACTTACACGTACGCTACGGTCACAAGGCCCAAGCCTCCTTATTGTCCCTAGAATTTCTAAACAAACAGCTGGAGGCAGGGCTTTCTTCTATAGAGCTCAATTTTTATCCATGTGAGAGACGCAGACTCGTTCTCAACCTTTAAGTCATTACTGAATACTCATCTCTTCAGTAGGTCATATGATTGAGTGTAGTCTGGCCCAGGAGTGTGAAGGTGAATGGAAAGGCACTGGAGCGACGAACCGCCCTTGCTGTCTCTGCCTGGCCGGCTGCCCTCTCTCCACTGGGATTCTCTGCCTCTGACCCTATTAAGGGGGCTGAGTCACTGGCTTACTAGTGCTCTTCCATGCCGTCCTTAGGAGGGTTGAGTCACAGATGTGATCTTCCTGTCCGGGTTTGCTCTCCCTCGGGCTCATGCGGTGGGGGAGATCTTTGTTGGCTATACTCAGCCTAGTCTCAGGGTAGTAATTTCATGGACTGTTGATAGTGGTGTGGTGGCTGTGCTTTGGCAAAGTGGGCGGGGTTATATCCTGCCTGGTTGGCCCTGTCCACGGGTATCGTCAGACGGGGCCACAGTGTCCCCCGCCCCACCCCTGTCTCAGTCTCCAGTATTTATGCTGCAATAGTCTACGTGCCGGCGGGCTAGGGTCAGTCTGTTATATCTGGTGTAATTCTCCTGTCTTATCTGGTATCCTGTGTGAATTTAAGTATGCTCCCTCTGTACAGCACAGAGCTATGAGGATCGTTCAGTTCCCTGTCAAATCAAATCGTATTTGTCACATGCACCGAATACAACAGCTGTAATAGACCTTACTCTGAAATGCTTACTTACAAGCCATGAACCAACAATGCAGTTCAAGAAATAGAGTTATAAAAAACTAAAGTAAAACAATTCTAATCAATCAATAGGTAACACACTACATTTACATAACAGTAACGAGGCTATATACAGGGGGTACCGGTACAGGGTCAATGTGCATGGGTACAGGTTAATCGAGGACCATCCCCCAGGACTACCTGGCCTGATGACTCTTTGCTGTGCCCAGTCCACCTGGTCGTGCTGCTGCTCCAGTTTCAACTGTTCTGCCTGCGGATATGGAACTCTGACCTGTTCACCGGACGTGCTACCTTGTCCCAGACCTGCTGTTTTCGACTCTCTCTCTCTCTACCGCACCTGCTGTCTCAAACTCTGAATGCTCAGTTATGAAAAGCCAACTGACATTTACTCCTGAGGTACTGACCTGTTGCACCCTCTACAATCTCTAATTATTATTTGACCCTGCTGGTCGTCTATGAACATTTGAACATCTTGAAGAACAATCATGTAATCTTTTAAACTCCACCCGGCACAGCCAGAAGAGGACTGGCCACCCCTCATAGCCTGGTTTCTTCCTAGGTTCCTGCCTTTCTAGGGAGTTTTTCCTGGCCACCGTGCCTCTACATCTGCATTGCTTGCTGTTTGGGGTTGGAGGCTGGGTTTCTGTACAGCACTTTGTGACATCTGCTGATGTAAAAAGGGCTTTATAAACTTTTTACATTGCCCCCCCCCCCCCCCCCCCCCACTGCTGCTACTCTTTTATTATCTTTGCATAGCCGCTTTAATAACTCTACCTACATGTACATCATTATCTCAATTAACTCGACACCGGTGCCCCCCCCTATTGACACATTGACTCTGTACCGGTACCCCCGGTACCCCCTGCTCTTGAATTAGTTGTTATTCTTATCTCTTGTTTTTTTATGGATTTTATTAAAACGGCAATGTTGGTTAAGGGCTTGTAAGTAAGCATTCCACTGTAAGGTGACCTGTTGTACTCGGCGCATGTGACAAATACAATTTGATTTGAAATACATTTCATTGATTGATCCATCGGTCTTGTGTTCTGTAGACTCATCCATATGTCTTGTGTTCTGTAGACTCATCCATCTGTCTTGTGTACTGTAGACTCATCCATCTGTCTTGTGTACTGTAGACTCATCCATATGTGATTTGTACTGTAGACTCATCCATCTGTCTTGTGTTCTGTAGACTCATCCATCTGTCTTGTGTACTGTAGACTCATCCATCTGTGATTAGTACTGTGGACTCATCCATCTGTCTTGTGTACTATAGACTCATTCATCTGTCTTGTGTACTGTAGACTCATCCATCTGTCTTGTGTACTGTAGACTCATCCATCTGTGATTTGTACTGTAGACTCAGCCATATGTCTTGTGTACTGTAGACTCATCCATCTGTCTTGTGTTCTGTAGACTCATCCATCTGTCTTGTGTTCTGTAGACTCATCCATCTGTCTTATGTTCTGTAGACTCATCCATCTGTCTTGTGTTCTGTAGACTCATCCAGCCGCTCATTCATCCAAGAGAAAATCATTCCTGAACATAGAGTAGGAGCTGCTGTACAGTACAACAGCCTGCTGTTAGCTAGTAGTGAGCACATCCTTGGTGTTGCTTTGGCCTACATTAAGGCTGGCTGACTGGCACGCTCGTGAAGCTGTAGGCTAGACACAAGACCCTGCCTAACTAGGGCTGGGCGACATATCAAATGAATTCAAAATGCCTGTATCACAATAATCATGTTTTTTGTGTGGTTTTTTTGTGTGTTTATGAGCGTTTATCTCTGCTTGTTCTCATGTTGTCTTTTTGGTCTCGTCTCCTTCGCTCCTCTGTGCTGTGTGCACTTTCCCATTTACACCAGAGATCTGTAATGAAGAGATGCTCATGTCTCCGCCCTAGCAATGGGAGTTGTTGTTCCAAAGATGGGAAAGCAGGCGACAAGCTTAGGTTCAAAACAAGCCAACAGAAATGTTTTGGACAGATTTTAGCAAGAGTGAAACCTCTCGCTTCGCTTCTCCCTCTATAGTACACACACACAAGCACACACAGACACACACCTCTCTCCTTGCCACTCACAACAACAAAGTTGAGAGATCGCTTCTTCCTCTCTGACAAGCAGTTTCAACTCCCTATTTGCATTTGAGGTTTGGTCCAACAGAATGGGTCATATTGACACCACAACACATGGAGACATTATTTTACTGTAATAGAGGAGAAGATAACCTTTCTAACCACACCCTTTTCATGTCTCAACGAATCAAATTGCGCGCAGAAAAGACACTACTAAAACAGTACAGAGTATCAATATATCAATCAGTATCAATATCAATATAAAAATATTGATTCTGGAAAAGTAATGCTCAGTTTGTGACGCGAGTCATGGGGTTGCCAAAGTACCGCTAGCAGCATTTTAGCCAAACACTGTTATACTACTAGCTGTCTAGTCTGTGTTTTATAAAGGTGCAATAAGCATAAAACACAATTATATAAGGAATTGGCAACTCGTTCTCATTCTCAGAAATAAGCTAGGCCACTTGACTTCAACCTCTGAACAAAGTGGACAGACTGACATGCAGTTTAAACAGTTGGAGACGGACAGAAGTGCGTGTCCATAACAATTCAACTTTTCAACCTATTGGCTAGCTAATAGATCCAAGTTGACCGAAGTTGAAATCTAAAGATTCCTATAAAAGATGATCTGGTTTCTCACTAGCATGTGGGCTTGTGCTTGAGAGATTCTTTATGAGCCCTGTGTTAGTGTTCTATAATGCCTGCTACAACAAGTCAACGTGCATTATGTGTGGTTCTGCTTGTAACAAAAAGGGTATTTTCATTGCCAGGCTTGAAAGCAAGATCAGTGATTATTGCAACAAAAAAAACTGGTTACACTAATTTGAAAAAATGATTTTATTATTATTAGTGTGTCTTATGATTGTGAAAGGCTTATATTTAGCCTAGGTATAATTTACAATAAATTATTAGTGAGTCTTATGATTGTGGAAGGCTTATATTTAGCCTAGGTATAATTTACAATAAATGATTAGTGAGTCTTATGATTGTGGAAGGCTTATATTTAGCCTAGGTATAATTTACATTAAATTATTAGTGAGTCTTGTGATTGTGGAAGGCTTATATTTAGCCTAGGTATAATTTACAATAAATTATTAGTGAGTCTTATGATTGTGAAAGGCTTATATTTAGCCTAGGTATAATTTACAATAAATTATTAGTGAGTCTTGTGATTGTGGAAGGTTTATATTCTGCCTAGGTATAATTACACAAGCCCTGAATTTATTAGATTATTGCTGACTGTTTGAAATGCTGTGTATTTGACCTTTTAATTGTACAACAAAGCTTATTTAGAGAAAACATTTAAAAAAAACCTGATATATGTTGTATATATTGTGAATCGCCCATAAGTTAGAAAAAAATGGAGATCGTATTTTTAGGCCATATCACCCAGCCCTATGCCTCATTCTGTGGGCTAGAGTGGAGTGGGTGTTTATGTATGCCAGCTTAGTGCAGGGAAAAGTAGGCCAGCTGCACAGACCAAAATACAACAGCGTGGAGACATCCTGGCACAAGGAAATGGAAAATTATACAACGGTAGTTAATTTGTGAGCACATAAAGGTTGCAGTCAAACCGTTGCTTCTAGATTATGACACTGTAGTGTTTTAAAGACAACTGATGGAGGCTACAATGTGAGTGACAAAGGTATTTACACGGTAGCTACATAAATGGGTATTAGCAAACTATAGCGTAAACACAGATTATACAAATGAAAAAATGCATATACAGTACCTGTGCAGTTTGTGTAACTAACGACATGACGCCATTTTCAATATGCAATGTGCCAAAACCTCCTCTCACCAACAGTTATCTGAACTGTATGTTTATTTGCAAATCCTTGAAACTATGCAGGGCAATTACATGTTACATGTTAGTCATTTAGCAGACACTCTTATCCAGAGAGACTTACATGTTAGTCATTTAGCAGACACTCTTATCCAGAGAGACTTACATGTTAGTCATTTAGCAGACACTCTTATCCAGAGAGACTTACAAGTTAGTCATTTAGCAGACACTCTTATCCAGAGAAACATACATGTTAGTCATTTAGCAGATGCTCTTATCCAGAGAGACTTACATGTTAGTCATTTAGCAGACACTCTTATCCAGAGAGACTTACATGTTAGTCATTTAGCATACACTCTTATCCAGAGAGACTTACATGTTAGTCATTTAGCAGACACTCTTATCCAGAGAGACTTACATGTTAGTCATTTAGCAGACGCTCTTATCCAGAGAGACTTACATGTTAGTAATTTAGCAGACACTCTTATCCAGAGAGACTTACATGTTAGTCATTTAGCAGACACTCTTATCCAGAGAGACTTACATGTTAGTCATTTAGCAGACACTCTTATCCAGAGAGACTTACATGTTAGTCATTCAGCAGACACTCTTATCCAGAGAGACTTACATGTTAGTCATTCAGCAGACACTCTTATCCAGAGAGACTTACATGTTAGTCATTTAGCAGACACTCTTATCCAGAGAGACTTACATGTTAGTCATTTAGCAGACACTCTTATCTAGAGAGACTTACATGTTAGTCATTTAGCAGACACTCTTATCCAGAGAGACTTACATGTTAGTCATTTAGCAGACACTCTTATCCAGAGAGACTTACATGTTACTCATTTAGCAGACACTCTTATCCAGAGAGACTTACATGTTAGTCATTTAGCAGACACTCTTATCCAGAGAGACTTACATGAGCAATTAGGGTTAAGTGCCTTGCTCAACAGCATTTCAGAAGATTTGTTCATCTAGTCAGCTCAGGGATTCGAACCAGCGACCTTTTGGTTACTGGCCCAACACTTTTAAATGCTAGGCTACCTGCCACACTCAAAATTCCAATTCATATTATAATTTTTCAATGCTCTAGCGCCCAGCCTTACCCAGAGGTCGGAGCCTGACTGAATATCCCTTATGTACTCATTATAGGTAGATGCTATAAACATCTAAAAGGTCATTTAAATATCTGTCATTACTTAGTCTGTACCTACTTGGTAGTTCAGTGGATTAGTGATTAAGCTTTACCAATTAAAAGTACTTTGCAATCATTTGCTTTCAAAATAATCCTAATGTTTATATGTTAAAAAAAAATAAAAATAGATTTTTTTTTTAATGAGTTGAATTAATATAACATGTACTGGTAGTCTTAATGCAAATGTCTCCCTTCATTCGTCTGTATTCTGAGAGGCATTTACCTCTAAGGCAACCTCCTGATTCAGAGAGGTTGGGACAAATGTGGAAGACACATTTGAACTGACGAGGTATCCCCTTTTCCCTTTCCTTGTACTGGAAACAGTCTAAACTCTTAACAAGTTGTATTTTAATCTACTGGATGAATTTCTTTTGGATTGTAATTACAAGCATTCCTGGAGGTAGGGGGCTATCGCCAATCAGGGCACCACTCACCATGACCACCAACATATTAGCACGGGCACCCCCATAAGGAAACACCGACTGTGCAAATAACTATGAATATTAATTTGTAATTATCTATTATGATCCCACACATAATCCTAGCCATTGGCCATGGACCTGTAAACTGCTGGCAAAGCATCTCTGGATAATAGAACCAACAGCCAATCTTTTTTTTTTTTTTAACAGAAGGTGGGATGTTGCAGCCACACTGTCACTGGGATTCTGCTACTCTGGCACTTGATCTCTACAGCCTTGAATAACAATGTAGTGACTAAAACCACCAGCAAGGTCAAGGCTTCTTTGCATAATAAACACCAAAGTCTCTGAATACATAACACCACCTTTGCCTTGAGGAAATTGTTGCACTTCTGTTGCTACATTGAGTACCCATATAGCGTGCCAGGGGTAGCTGAGCTTCAGCGCCTCGGTCCGTCCCTGTATCAAGTTCAGGCCTTGTAACAGCTTGTCCAACAGGTGAAGAGAAGGTTAAATGTAATACGATGTTCTCTGCTACACTATGACAGATACTTCTCAGGCTTTCTGCAGGGAGTAGGAGGAAGCTGCCTTTTGGAACACTTCCAAAGTTAAGGTCAGGAATGGGGGAAGGTACGCTGATCCTGGAGGTTAGAGAGGCGGACCAGTATAAAGAAGGTTGCTGGTTAAAGCCCCGGGCCGGGTAACATAACAATGGGAATGGAACTGAGCTGACAGCTGGAAGGCTGCTGGTCTCTGATCTCATGTACTATCTCCTGCCTTTGTGCCCTTGAGCAAGGCACTTAAGACCCCACAACTTCTCCCCAATAGGAGCTCTGCACTGCTGTTGAACCTGTGTTTCTCAACGTGTGTGTGTGTGTGTGTGTGTGTGTGTGTGTGTGTGTGTGTGTGTGTGTGTGTGTGTGTGTGTGTGTGTGTGTGTGTGTGTCTAAGTGATCCTTGCTCTGCAGAGGCAGAAAGACAGGGGGACAGAGCGATAAAAGACCTAAGCTTTGCCAGTCAAAGTTGCTAAGACAGGAAACAGGAAGCAAAGTCGGCACCTATCTGTATAATGGAAGTGTCCACCATGACCTTGTCTTGGGGAGGTCAGGCAGTCTAACATAGGGATTTTATAAATAATCATCCGTGATACCAGCTTGATATGAGCTGTCATCATTAGTACATCTTTCATAGACTCGTCATCAATACCAGAGAGCTAATGCTGCAGCTGATTGGATCTTAGAACTCTCGTGTACGTTTGTCGAGCTGATGAACATGCTCAGTAGCACAACACTTAGTGGAACGAGGTCCCTGGTGAATCCATTCACTAAGGAGAGGCTGTCATCCCCTCCCATCCATTCATATTTTATTTAGCAAAAAGCGCCTTCGTATGCCAAAGCCATGAGCCGGAGAGGGTGCCAATTGAGGGCGAGTTGATTGAGGCACGTGCTCAGAAACCTAAAGGAACCAGCCAGGGAGAGAGGATTCTTATGAAACCTAAAGGAACCAGACAGATAGACAGGATTACTCTGAAATCTAAAGGAACCAGTCAGATCGACAGGATTATTATGAAACCTAAAGGAACCAGACAGAAAGACAGGATTCTTATGAAACCTAATGGAACCAGACAGGTAGACAGGATTCTTATGAAACCTAAAGGAATCGAACCAGTAAGGTAGACAGGATTCTTATGAAACCTAATGGAACCAGACAGATAGACAGGATTATTAGGAAACCTAATGGAACCAGACAGATAGACAGGATTCTTATGAAACCTAAAGGAACCAGACAGATAGACAGGAATCTTATGAAACCTAATGGAACCAGACAGATAGACAGGATTCTTATGAAACCTAAAGGAACCAGACAGATAGACAGGATTATTATGAAACCAGACAGATAGACAGGATTCTTATGAAACATAAAGGAACCAGACAGATAGACAGGATTCTTCTAAAACCTAAAGGAACCAGACAGATAGACAGGATTCTTCTAAAACCTAAAGGAACCAGACAGATAGACAGGATTATTATGAAACATAAAGGAACCAGACAGATAGACAGGATTCTTCTAAAACCTAAAGGAACCAGACAGATAGACAGGATTCTTATGAAACATAAAGGAACCAGACAGATAGACAGGATTATTCTAAAACCTAAAGGAACCAGACAAATAGACAGGATTCTTATGAAACATAAAGGAACCAGACAGATAGACAGGATTCTTATGAAACATAAAGGAATCAGCCAGGAGGAGAGGATTCTTATGAAACATAAAGGAACCAGACAGATAGACAGGATTCTTAGGAAACATAAAGGAACCAGACAGATAGACAGGATTCTTATGAAACATAAAGGAATCAGCCAGGAGGAGAGGATTCTTAGGAAACATAAAGGAACCAGACAGATAGACAGGATCCTTATGAAACATAAAGGAACCAGACAGATAGACAGGATTCTTAGGAAACATAAAGGAACCAGACAGATAGACAGGATTCTTATGAAACATAAAGGAATCAGCCAGGAGGAGAGGATTCTTAGGAAACATAAAGGAACCAGCCAGGAGGAGAGGATTCTTATGAAACATAAAGGAACCAGCCAGGGGGAGAGGATTCTTATGATGGTTCAGAAGTGTGTCGTTTTTTTATTATTTTTCACAAAGCCAAATGAAAGGTAGGCAGGCACTTCAATTATGGCTTCTCTTGTGTTGTGCCAACATACAGCGGCTTCATGGTCGGGTAGCTGAACATTCATTATTTAAAAAAAGAGGTTATCCCAGGCTCTGTGAACGACATCACTCTTTAACCCTGTGACAGGCCCAATCAGGTACCTGTTCCAGAGAGGAACAACCAGGGTGGAGCAGTGGTCGTCCTGTGATACAGGGTGAACATGATACTGTGTCTTGAGGCAGCTAATGACCAAAACACAGTACGGCAATAATACCATGAGAGAACATGCTGTCCTTCTACACATGAGAAGGCTTTCCGTAGACCGTATGTAGACTACTGCTAGATACATTATTTTTACAAAAGCATGTGGACATCCTTTCAAATTAGTGGGTTTGGATATTTCAGCCACACCTGTTGCTGACAGGTGTATAAAACCGAGCACACAGCCATGCAATCTCCAGAGACAAACATTGACAGTAGAATAGCCTTACTGACGAGCTCAGTGACTTTCAACGTGGCACGGTCATAGGATGACCTTTCCAACAAGTCAGTTTGTCAAATTTCTGCCGTGCTAGAGCTGCCCCGGTCAACTGTAAGTACTGTTATTGTGAAGTGGAAACATCTAGGAGCAACAACGGCTCAGCCGTGAAGTGGTAGGCTTGAAAACATCAAGGAGCAACAATGGCTTAGCTGCTAAGTGGTAGGCTACACAAGCTCACAGAATGGGACCGCCGAGTGCTGAAGAGCATAGCACGTAAAACTTGACAGTCCTCTGTTACAACACTCATTACTGAGTTCCACATTTCCTTTGGAAGCAACGTCAGCACAATAACTGTTTGTTGGGAGCTTCATGAAATGGGTTTCTATGGCCGGCCGGCTGGAGTGGTGTAAAGCTCGCCGCCATTGGAAATGTATTGTCTGGAGTGATGAATCACGCTTTACCACCTGGCATTCCG
Organism: Oncorhynchus clarkii lewisi; assembly: GCF_045791955.1. Classification (NCBI taxonomy): domain Eukaryota; kingdom Metazoa; phylum Chordata; class Actinopteri; order Salmoniformes; family Salmonidae; genus Oncorhynchus; species Oncorhynchus clarkii. The sequence continues at coordinate 40,693,981 of NC_092172.1, read as the reverse complement.
ACGGACGAATATGGGTTTGGTGGATGCCAGCAGAACGCTACCTGCCCCAATGCTTAGTGCCTGTAAAGTTTGTAAAGTTTGGGGGAGGAGGAGTTATGTTCTGGGGCTGTTTTTCATTGTTCGAGCTAGGCCCCTCAGTTCCAGTGAAGGGAAATCCTAACGCTACAGCATACAATGACATTCTAGACAATTCTGTGCTTCCAACTTTGTGGAAAGAGTTTGGGGAAGGCCCGATTTCCTGTTTCAGCATGACAATGCCCTGTGCACAAAGCGAGGTCTATATAGAAATGGCTTGTCGAGATTGGTGTGGAAGAACTTGACTGGCCTGTACAGAGCCCTGACCTCAACGCCAGCGGACACCTTTTGGATGAATTGAAACGCAGACTGCGAGCCAGGCATAATTGCCCAACATCAGTGCCCGACCTCACTAATGCTCTTGTGGCTGAATGGAAGCAAGTCCCCAACAGCAATGTTCCAACATCCAGTGGAAAGCCTTCCCAGAAGAGTGGAGGCTGTTATAGAAGCAAAGGGGGGACTAACTCCATATTAATGCCCATGATTTTGGAATGAGATGTTTGACGAGCAGGTGTCCACATACTTTAGGTCATGTAGTGTTCTCATAACATTGAGTCATTTACTGATAGTATATAATCAGTATGTAGTGTTCTCATAACATTGAGTTATTTACTGATAGTATATAATCAGTATGTAGTGTTCTCATAACATTGAGTCATTTACTGATAGTATATAATCAGTATGTAGTGTTCTCATAACATTGAGTCATTTACTGATAGTATATAATCAGTATGTAGTGTTCTCATAACATTGAGTCATTTACTGATAGTATATAATCAGTATGTAGTGTTCTCATAACATTGAGTCATTTACTGATAGTATATAATCAGTATGTAGTGTTCACATAACATTGAGTCATTTACTGATAGTATATAATCAGTATGTAGTGTTCTCATAACATTGAGTCATTTACTGATAGTATATAATCAGTATGTAGTGTTCTCATAACATTGAGTCATTTACTGATAGTATATAATCAGTATGTAGTGTTCTCATAACATTGAGTCATTTACTGAAAGTATATAATCAGTATGTAGTGTTCTCATAACATTGAGTCATTTACTGATAGTATATAATCAGTATGAAGTGTTCTCATAACATTGAGTCATTTACTGATAGTATATAATCAGTATGTAGTGTTCTCATAACATTGAGTCATTTACTGATAGTATATAATCAGTATGTAGTGTTCTCATAACATTGAGTCATTTACTGATAGTATATAATCAGTATGTAGTGTTCTCATAACATTGAGTTATTTACTGATAGTATATAATCAGTATGTAGTGTTCTCATAACATTGAGTCATTTACTGATAGTATATAATCAGTATGTAGTGTTCTCATAACATTGAGTCATTTACTGATAGTATATAATCAGTATGAAGTGATCTCATAACATTGGGTCATTTACTGATAGTATATAATCAGTGTGTAGTGTTCTCATAACATTGAGTCATTTACTGATAGTATATAATCAGTATGAAGTGTTCTCATAACATTGAGTCATTTACTGATAGTATATAATCAGTATGAAGTGTTCTCATAACATTGAGTCATTTACTGATAGTATATAATCAGTATGAAGTGTTCTCATAACATTGAGTCATTTACTGATAGTATATAATCAGTATGTAGTGTTCTCATAACATTGAGTCATTTACTGATAGTATATAATCAGTATGTAGAGTTCTCATAACATTGAGTCATTTACTGATAGTATATAATCAGTATGTAGTGTTCTCATCACATTGAGTCATTTACTGATAGTATATAATTAGTATGAAGTGTTCTCATAACATTGAGTCATTTACTGATAGTATATAATCAGTATGTAGTATTCTCATAACATTGAGTCATTTACTGATAGTATATAATCAGTATGAAGTGTTCTCATAACATTGAGTCATTTACTGATAGTATATAATCAGTATGTAGTGTTCTCATAACATTGAGTCATTTACTGATAGTTTATAATCAGTATGTAGTGTTCTCATAACATTGAGTCATTTACTGATAGTATATAATCAGTATGAAGTGTTCTCATAACATTAAGTTATTTACTGATAGTATATAATCAGTATGTAGTGTTCTCATAACATTGAGTCATTTACTGATAGTATATAATCAGTTTGAAGTGTTCTCATAACATTGAGTCATTTACTGATAGTATATAATCAGTATGAAGTGTTCTCATAACATTGAGTCATTTACTGATAGTATATAATCAGTATGAAGTGTTCTCATAACATTGAGTTATTTACTGATAGTATATAATCAGTATGTAGTGATCTCATAACATTGAGTAATTTACTGATAGTATATAATCAGTATGTAGTGTTCTCATAACATTGAGTCATTTACTGATAGTATATAATCAGTATGTAGTGTTCTCATAACATTGAGTCATTTACTGATAGTATATAATCAGTATGTAGTGTTCTCATAACATTGAGTTATTTACTGATAGTATATAATCATTATGAAGTGTTCTCATCACATTGAGTCATTTACTGATAGTATATAATCAGTATGTAGTGTTCTCATAACATTGAGTCATTTACTGATAGTATATAATCAGTATGTAGTGTTCTCATCACATTGAGTCATTTACTGATAGTATATAATAAGTATGAAGTGTTCTCATAACATTGAGTCATTTACTGATAGTATATAATCAGTATGAAGTGTTCTCATCACATTGAGTCATTTACTGATAGTATATAATCAGTATGTAGTGTTCTCATAACATTGAGTCATTTACTGATAGTACATAATCAGTATGTAGTGTTCTCATAACATTGAGTCATTTACTGATAGTATATAATCAGTATGTAGTGTTCTCATAACATTGAGTAATTTACTGATAGTATATAATCAGTATGAAGTGTTCTCATAACATTGAGTCATTTACTGATAGTATATAATCAGTATGAAGTGTTCTCATAACATTGAGTCATTTACTGATAGTATATAATCAGTATGAAGTGTTCTCATAACATTGAGTCATTTACTGATAGTATATAATCAGTATGAAGTGTTCTCATAACATTGAGTCATTTACTGATAGTATATAATCAGTATGAAGTGTTCTCATAACATTGAGTCATTTACTGATAGTATATAATCAGTATGTAGTATTCTCATAACATTGAGTCATTTACTGATAGTATATAATCAGTATGAAGTGTTCTCATAACATTGAGTCATTTACTGATAGTATATAATCAGTATGTAGTGTTCTCATAACATTGAGTTATTTACTGATAGTATATAATCAGTATGTAGTGTTCTCATAACATTGAGTCATTTACTGATAGTATATAATCAGTATGTAGTGTTCTCATAACATTGAGTCATTTACTGATAGTATATAATCAGTATGTAGTGTTCTCATAACATTGAGTCATTTACTGATAGTATATAATCAGTATGTAGTGTTCTCATCACATTGAGTCATTTACTGATAGTATATAATCAGTATGAAGTGTTCTCATAACATTGAGTCATTTACTGATAGTATATAATCAGTATGAAGTGTTCTCATAACATTGAGTTATTTACTGATAGTATATAATCATTATGAAGTGTTCTCATCACATTGAGTCATTTACTGATAGTATATAATCAGTATGTAGTGTTCTCATAACATTGAGTCATTTACTGATAGTATATAATCAGTATGTAGTGTTCTCATCACATTGAGTCATTTACTGATAGTATATAATAAGTATGAAGTGTTCTCATAACATTGAGTCATTTACTGATAGTATATAATCAGTATGAAGTGTTCTCATCACATTGAGTCATTTACTGATAGTATATAATCAGTATGTAGTGTTCTCATAACATTGAGTCATTTACTGATAGTATATAATCAGTATGTAGTGTTCTCATAACATTGAGTTATTTACTGATAGTATATAATCAGTATGTAGTGTTCTCATAACATTGAGTCATTTACTGATAGTATATAATCAGTATGTAGTGTTCTCATAACATTGAGTCATTTACTGATAGTATATAATCAGTATGTAGTGTTCTCATAACATTGAGTCATTTACTGATAGTATATAATCAGTATGTAGTGTTCTCATAACATTGAGTCATTTACTGATAGTATATAATCATTATGAAGTGTTCTCATCACATTGAGTCATTTACTGATAGTATATAATCAGTATGTAGTGTTCTCATAACATTGAGTCATTTACTGATAGTATATAATCAGTATGTAGTGTTCTCATCACATTGAGTCATTTACTGATAGTATATAATAAGTATGAAGTGTTCTCATAACATTGAGTCATTTACTGATAGTATATAATCAGTATGAAGTGTTCTCATCACATTGAGTCATTTACTGATAGTATATAATCAGTATGTAGTGTTCTCATAACATTGAGTCATTTACTGATAGTACATAATCAGTATGTAGTGTTCTCATAACATTGAGTCATTTACTGATAGTATATAATCAGTATGTAGTGTTCTCATAACATTGAGTAATTTACTGATAGTATATAATCAGTATGAAGTGTTCTCATAACATTGAGTCATTTACTGATAGTATATAATCAGTATGAAGTGTTCTCATAACATTGAGTCATTTACTGATAGTATATAATCAGTATGAAGTGTTCTCATAACATTGAGTCATTTACTGATAGTATATAATCAGTATGAAGTGTTCTCATAACATTGAGTCATTTACTGATAGTATATAATCAGTATGAAGTGTTCTCATAACATTGAGTCATTTACTGATAGTATATAATCAGTATGTAGTATTCTCATAACATTGAGTCATTTACTGATAGTATATAATCAGTATGAAGTGTTCTCATAACATTGAGTCATTTACTGATAGTATATAATCAGTATGTAGTGTTCTCATAACATTGAGTTATTTACTGATAGTATATAATCAGTATGTAGTGTTCTCATAACATTGAGTCATTTACTGATAGTATATAATCAGTATGTAGTGTTCTCATAACATTGAGTCATTTACTGATAGTATATAATCAGTATGTAGTGTTCTCATAACATTGAGTCATTTACTGATAGTATATAATCAGTATGTAGTGTTCTCATCACATTGAGTCATTTACTGATAGTATATAATCAGTATGAAGTGTTCTCATAACATTGAGTCATTTACTGATAGTATATAATCAGTATGAAGTGTTCTCATCACATTGAGTCATTTACTGATAGTATATAATCAGTATGTAGTGTTCTCATAACATTGAGTCATTTACTGAAAGTATATAATCAGTATGTAGTGTTCTCATAACATTGAGTCATTTACTGATAGTATATAATCAGTATGTAGTGTTCTCATAACATTGAGTCATTTACTGATAGTATATAATCAGTATGTAGTGTTCTCATAACATTGAGTCATTTACTGATAGTATATAATCAGTATGAAGTGTTCTCATGACATTGAGTTATTTACTGATAGTATATAATCAGTATGTAGTGTTCTCATAACATTGAGTAATTTACTGATAGTATATAATCAGTATGAAGTGTTCTCATAACATTGAGTCATTTACTGATAGTATATAATCAGTATGAAGTGTTCTCATAACATTGAGTCATTTACTGATAGTATATAATCAGTATGAAGTGTTCTCATCACATTGAGTCATTTACAGATAGTATATAATCAGTATGAAGTGTTCTCATAACATTGAGTCATTTACTGATAGTATATAATCAGTATGAAGTGTTCTCATAACATTGAGTCATTTACTGATAGTATATAATCAGTATGTAGTGTTCTCATAACATTGAGTCATTTACTGATAGTATATAATCAGTATGTAGTGTTCTCATAACATTGAGTCATTTACTGATAGTATATAATCAGTATGTAGTGTTCTCATAACATTGAGTTATTTACTGATAGTATATAATCAGTATGTAGTGTTCTCATAACATTGAGTCATTTACTGATAGTATATAATCAGTATGTAGTGTTCTCATAACATTGAGTCATTTACTGATAGTATATAATCAGTATGAAGTGATCTCATAACATTGGGTCATTTACTGATAGTATATAATCAGTGTGTAGTGTTCTCATAACATTGAGTCATTTACTGATAGTATATAATCAGTATGAAGTGTTCTCATAACATTGAGTCATTTACTGATAGTATATAATCAGTATGAAGTGTTCTCATAACATTGAGTCATTTACTGATAGTATATAATCAGTATGAAGTGTTCTCATAACATTGAGTCATTTACTGATAGTATATAATCAGTATGTAGTGTTCTCATAACATTGAGTCATTTACTGATAGTATATAATCAGTATGTAGAGTTCTCATAACATTGAGTCATTTACTGATAGTATATAATCAGTATGTAGTGTTCTCATCACATTGAGTCATTTACTGATAGTATATAATTAGTATGAAGTGTTCTCATAACATTGAGTCATTTACTGATAGTATATAATCAGTATGTAGTATTCTCATAACATTGAGTCATTTACTGATAGTATATAATCAGTATGAAGTGTTCTCATAACATTGAGTCATTTACTGATAGTATATAATCAGTATGTAGTGTTCTCATAACATTGAGTCATTTACTGATAGTTTATAATCAGTATGTAGTGTTCTCATAACATTGAGTCATTTACTGATAGTATATAATCAGTATGAAGTGTTCTCATAACATTAAGTTATTTACTGATAGTATATAATCAGTATGTAGTGTTCTCATAACATTGAGTCATTTACTGATAGTATATAATCAGTTTGAAGTGTTCTCATAACATTGAGTCATTTACTGATAGTATATAATCAGTATGAAGTGTTCTCATAACATTGAGTCATTTACTGATAGTATATAATCAGTATGAAGTGTTCTCATAACATTGAGTTATTTACTGATAGTATATAATCAGTATGTAGTGATCTCATAACATTGAGTAATTTACTGATAGTATATAATCAGTATGTAGTGTTCTCATAACATTGAGTCATTTACTGATAGTATATAATCAGTATGTAGTGTTCTCATAACATTGAGTCATTTACTGATAGTATATAATCAGTATGTAGTGTTCTCATAACATTGAGTTATTTACTGATAGTATATAATCATTATGAAGTGTTCTCATCACATTGAGTCATTTACTGATAGTATATAATCAGTATGTAGTGTTCTCATAACATTGAGTCATTTACTGATAGTATATAATCAGTATGTAGTGTTCTCATCACATTGAGTCATTTACTGATAGTATATAATAAGTATGAAGTGTTCTCATAACATTGAGTCATTTACTGATAGTATATAATCAGTATGAAGTGTTCTCATCACATTGAGTCATTTACTGATAGTATATAATCAGTATGTAGTGTTCTCATAACATTGAGTCATTTACTGATAGTACATAATCAGTATGTAGTGTTCTCATAACATTGAGTCATTTACTGATAGTATATAATCAGTATGTAGTGTTCTCATAACATTGAGTAATTTACTGATAGTGTATAATCAGTATGAAGTGTTCTCATAACATTGAGTCATTTACTGATAGTATATAATCAGTATGAAGTGTTCTCATAACATTGAGTCATTTACTGATAGTATATAATCAGTATGAAGTGTTCTCATAACATTGAGTCATTTACTGATAGTATATAATCAGTATGAAGTGTTCTCATAACATTGAGTCATTTACTGATAGTATATAATCAGTATGAAGTGTTCTCATAACATTGAGTCATTTACTGATAGTATATAATCAGTATGTAGTATTCTCATAACATTGAGTCATTTACTGATAGTATATAATCAGTATGAAGTGTTCTCATAACATTGAGTCATTTACTGATAGTATATAATCAGTATGTAGTGTTCTCATAACATTGAGTTATTTACTGATAGTATATAATCAGTATGTAGTGTTCTCATAACATTGAGTCATTTACTGATAGTATATAATCAGTATGTAGTGTTCTCATAACATTGAGTCATTTACTGATAGTATATAATCAGTATGTAGTGTTCTCATAACATTGAGTCATTTACTGATAGTATATAATCAGTATGAAGTGTTCTCATGACATTGAGTTATTTACTGATAGTATATAATCAGTATGTAGTGTTCTCATAACATTGAGTAATTTACTGATAGTATATAATCAGTATGAAGTGTTCTCATAACATTGAGTCATTTACTGATAGTATATAATCAGTATGAAGTGTTCTCATAACATTGAGTCATTTACTGATAGTATATAATCAGTATGAAGTGTTCTCATCACATTGAGTCATTTACAGATAGTATATAATCAGTATGAAGTGTTCTCATAACATTGAGTCATTTACTGATAGTATATAATCAGTATGAAGTGTTCTCATAACATTGAGTCATTTACTGATAGTATATAATCAGTATGTAGTGTTCTCATAACATTGAGTCATTTACTGATAGTATATAATCAGTATGTAGTGTTCTCATAACATTGAGTCATTTACTGATAGTATATAATCAGTATGAAGTGTTCTCATAACATTGAGTCATTTACTGATAGTATATAATCAGTATGTAGTGTTCTCATAACATTGAGTCATTTACTGATAGTATATAATCAGTATGAAGTGTTCTCATAACATTGAGTCATTTACTGATAGTATATAATCAGTGTGTAGTGTTCTCATAACATTGAGTCATTTACTGATAGTATATAATCAGTATGAAGTGTTCTCATAACATTGAGTCATTTACTGATAGTATATAATCAGTATGAAGTGTTCTCATAACATTGAGTCATTTACTGATAGTATATAATCAGTATGAAGTGTTCTCATAACATTGAGTCATTTACTGATAGTATATAATCAGTATGTAGTGTTCTCATAACATTGAGTCATTTACTGATAGTATATAATCAGTATGTAGAGTTCTCATAACATTGAGTCATTTACTGATAGTATATAATCAGTATGTAGTGTTCTCATCACATTGAGTCATTTACTGATAGTATATAATCAGTATGAAGTGTTCTCATAACATTGAGTCATTTACTGATAGTATATAATCAGTATGTAGTATTCTCATAACATTGAGTCATTTACTGATAGTATATAATCAGTATGAAGTGTTCTCATAACATTGAGTCATTTACTGATAGTATATAATCAGTATGTAGTGTTCTCATAACATTGAGTCATTTACTGATAGTATATAATCAGTATGAAGTGTTCTCATAACATTGAGTCATTTACTGATAGTATATAATCAGTATGTAGTGTTCTCATAACATTGAGTCATTTACTGATAGTATATAATCAGTATGAAGTGTTCTCATAACATTGAGTCATTTACTGATAGTATATAATCAGTATGAAGTGTTCTCATAACATTGAGTCATTTACTGATAGTATATAATCAGTATGTAGTGATCTCATAACATTGAGTAATTTACTGATAGTATATAATCAGTATGTAGTGTTCTCACAACATTGAGTCATTTACTGATAGTATATAATCAGTATGAAGTGTTCTCATCACATTGAGTCATTTACTGATAGTATATAATCAGTATGAAGTGTTCTCATAACATTGAGTCATTTACTGATAGTATATAATCAGTATGTAGTGTTCTCATAACATTGAGTCATTTACTGATAGTATATAATCAGTATGTAGTGTTCTCATCACATTGAGTCATTTACTGATAGTATATAATCAGTATGAAGTGTTCTCATAACATTGAGTCATTTACTGATAGTATATAATCAGTATGAAGTGTTCTCATCACATTGAGTCATTTACTGATAGTATATAATCAGTATGTAGTGTTCTCATAACATTGAGTCATTTACTGAAAGTATATAATCAGTATGTAGTGTTCTCATAACATTGAGTCATTTACTGATAGTATATAATCAGTATGTAGTGTTCTCATCACATTGAGTCATTTACTGATAGTATATAATCAGTATGAAGTGTTCTCATAACATTGAGTCATTTACTGATAGTATATAATCAGTATGAAGTGTTCTCATAACATTGAGTCATTTACTGATAGTATATAATCAGTATGTAGTGTTCTCATAACATTGAGTCATTTACTGATAGTATATAATCAGTATGTAGTGTTCTCATAACATTGAGTCATTTACTGATAGTATATAATCAGTATGAAGTGTTCTCATAACATTGAGTCATTTACTGATAGTATATAATCAGTGTGTAGTGTTCTCATAACATTGAGTCATTTACTGATAGTATATAATCAGTATGAAGTGTTCTCATAACATTGAGTCATTTACTGATAGTATATAATCAGTATGAAGTGTTCTCATAACATTGAGTCATTTACTGATAGTATATAATCAGTATGAAGTGTTCTCATAACATTGAGTCATTTACTGATAGTATATAATCAGTATGTATTGTTCTCATAACATTGAGTCATTTACTGATAGTATATAATCAGTATGTAGAGTTCTCATAACACTGAGTCATTTACTGATAGTATATAATCAGTATGTAGTGTTCTCATCACATTGAGTCATTTACTGATAGTATATAATCAGTATGAAGTGTTCTCATAACATTGAGTCATTTACTGATAGTATATAATCAGTATGTAGTATTCTCATAACATTGAGTCATTTACTGATAGTATATAATCAGTATGAAGTGTTCTCATAACATTGAGTCATTTACTGATAGTATATAATCAGTATGTAGTGTTCTCATAACATTGAGTCATTTACTGATAGTATATAATCAGTATGTAGTGTTCTCATAACATTGAGTCATTTACTGATAGTATATAATCAGTATGAAGTGTTCTCATAACATTAAGTTATTTACTGATAGTATATAATCAGTATGTAGTGTTCTCATAACATTGAGTCATTTACTGATAGTATATAATCAGTTTGAAGTGTTCTCATAACATTGAGTCATTTACTGATAGTATATAATCAGTATGAAGTGTTCTCATAACATTGAGTCATTTACTGATAGTATATAATCAGTATGAAGTGTTCTCATAACATTGAGTTATTTACTGATAGTATATAATCAGTATGTAGTGATCTCATAACATTGAGTAATTTACTGATAGTATATAATCAGTATGTAGTGTTCTCATAACATTGAGTCATTTACTGATAGTATATAATCAGTATGTAGTGTTCTCATAACATTGAGTCATTTACTGATAGTATATAATCAGTATGTAGTGTTCTCATAACATTGAGTTATTTACTGATAGTATATAATCAGTATGAAGTGTTCTCATCACATTGAGTCATTTACTGATAGTATATAATCAGTATGTAGTGTTCTCATAACATTGAGTCATTTACTGATAGTATATAATCAGTATGTAGTGTTCTCATCACATTGAGTCATTTACTGATAGTATATAATAAGTATGAAGTGTTCTCATAACATTGAGTCAATTACTGATAGTATATAATCAGTATGAAGTGTTCTCATCACATTGAGTCATTTACTGATAGTATATAATCAGTATGTAGTGTTCTCATAACATTGAGTCATTTACTGATAGTATATAATCAGTATGTAGTGTTCTCATAACATTGAGTCATTTACTGATAGTATATAATCAGTATGTAGTATTCTCATAACATTGAGTCATTTACTGATAGTATATAATCAGTATGTAGTGTTCTCATCACATTGAGTCATTTACTGATAGTATATAATCAGTATGAAGTGATCTCATAACATTGAGTCATTTACTGATAGTATATAATCAGTATGTAGTGTTCTCATAACATTGAGTCATTTACTGATAGTATATAATCAGTATGTAGTGTTCTCATAACATTGAGTCATTTACTGATAGTATATAATCAGTATGTAGTGTTCTCATCACATTGAGTCATTTACTGATAGTATATAATCAGTATGTAGTGTTCTCATAACATTGAGTAATTTACTGATAGTATATAATCAGTATGTAGTGTTCTCATAACATTGAGTCATTTACTGATAGTATATAATCAGTATGTAGTGTTCTCATAACATTGAGTAATTTACTGATAGTATATAATCAGTATGTAGTGTTCTCATCACATTGAGTCATTTACTGATAGTATATAATCAGTATGAAGTGTTCTCATAACATTGAGTCATTTACTGATAGTATATAATCAGTATGTAGTATTCTCATAACATTGAGTCATTTACTGATAGTATACAATCAGTATGTAGTGTTCTCATAACATTGAGTCATTTACTGATAGTATATAATCAGTATGTAGTGTTTTCATCACATTGAGTCATTTACTGATAGTATATAATCAGTATGAAGTGTTCTCATAACATTGAGTCATTTACTGATAGTATATAATCATTATGTAGTATTCTCATAACATTGAGTCATTTACTGATAGTATACAATCAGTATGTAGTGTTCTCATAACATTGAGTCATTTACTGATAGTATATAATCAGTATGAAGTGTTCTCATAACATCGAGTCATTTACTGATAGTATATAATCAGTATGTAGTGTTCTCATCACATTGAGTCATTTACTGATAGTATACAATCAGTATGTAGTGTTCTCATAACATTGAGTCATTTACTGATAGTATATAATCAGTATGAAGTGTTCTCATAACATTGAGTCATTTACTGATAGTATATAATCAGTATGAAGTGTTCTCATAACATTGAGTCATTTACTGATAGTATACAATCAGTATGTAGTGTTCTCATAACATTGAGTCATTTACTGATAGTATATAATCAGTATGAAGTGTTCTCATAACATCGAGTCATTTACTGATAGTATATAATCAGTATGTAGTGTTCTCATCACATTGAGTCATTTACTGATAGTATACAATCAGTATGTAGTGTTCTCATAACATTGAGTCATTTACTGATAGTATATAATCAGTATGAAGTGTTCTCATAACATTGAGTCATTTACTGATAGTATATAATCAGTATGAAGTGTTCTCATAACATTGAGTCATTTACTGATAGTATATAATCAGTATGAAGTGTTCTCATAACATTGAGTCATTTACTGATAGTATACAATCAGTATGTAGTGTTCTCATAACATTGAGTCATTTACTGATAGTATACAATCAGTATGTAGTGTTCTCATAACATTGAGTCATTTACTGATAGTATATAATCAGTATGTAGTGTTCTCATCACATTGAGTCATTTACTGATAGTATATAATCAGTATGAAGTGTTCTCATAACATTGAATCATTTACTGATAGTATATAATCAGTATGTAGTATTCTCATAACATTGAGTCATTTACTGATAGTATACAATCAGTATGTAGTGTTCTCATAACATTGAGTCATTTACTGATAGTATATAATCAGTATGAAGTGTTCTCATAACATTGAGTCATTTACTGATAGTATATAATCAGTATGAAGTGTTCTCATAACATTGAGTCATTTACTGATAGTATATAATCAGTATGAAGTGTTCTCATAACATTGAGTTATTTACTGATAGTATATAATCAGTATGTAGTGTTCTCATAACATTGAGTCATTTACTGATAGTATATAATCAGTATGTAGTGTTCTCATAACATTGAGTCATTTACTGATAGTATATAATCAGTATGTAGTGTTCTCATAACATTGAGTCATTTACTGATAGTATATAATCAGTATGTAGTGTTCTCATAACATTGAGTCATTTACTGATAGTATATAATCAGTATGTAGTGTTCTCATAACATTGAGTCATTTACTGATAGTATATAATCAGTATGTAGTGTTCTCATAACATTGAGTCATTTACTGATAGTATATAATCAGTATGTAGTGTTCTCATAACATTGAGTCATTTACTGATAGTATATAATCAGTATGTAGTGTTCTCATAACATTGAGTCATTTACTGATAGTATATAATCAGTATGTAGTGCTCTCATAACATTGAGTCATTTACTGATAGTATATAATCAGTATGAAGTGCATGGCCTTTTTATCTGGTTCTTTGGGTTGTATTCAACCCATCTCAGATTGCTCAAGTGACGAGAAAACCTGGTGTAAAAAAACGATAAAGCAACACCTCAGGAGCTCAACGCCTCTCACCTATCTGACCTAATGTGTTGTTTCATTGTATTCATATGTCGGCTACGTGTGACGTTTACAATGTATGTAGTTCTGTCCTTCAGCTGTCTATTCATGTTCTGTATTGCCATGTTTCATGTTCTGTGTGGACCCCAGGAAGAGTATCTGCTGCTATGACAACAGCTAATGGGGATCATAATACAATCCTAGGGTCACGTCTTTCAGACTTACAAACACACCTGATACCTTCCAGACACTTTGACACATGTCTTGAAAGAGTCGTCTGGGAGAATGCTGTAGGATGTACCTGGATTATAGTATTTATTCAAAGGATATTGAGAGTCACTTCAGGGACACCCAGAGAGTTTGGTTGTCTCCTTGGATGCTGGATTGATACAAACTCAAAAACCACTTCGGTCTCCCAGAAATGTCTGTTTCTCTGATATGTGGTGAGCAAGGATGTCATGGGAACAAACCACTACGAGACTATAACAAACCACTACAAGACTATAGCAAACCACTACAAGAATATAACAAACCACTACGAGACTATAGCAAACCACTACAAGACCACTACAAGACTATAGCAAACCACTACAAGAATATAGCAAACCAATTCGAGACTATAACAAACCACTACAAGACTATAGCAAACCAATTCAAGACTATAGCAAACCACTACGAGACTATAGCAAACCACTACAAGACTATAGCAAACCACTACAAGACTATAGCAAACCACTACAAGACCACTACAAGACTAGAGCAAACCACTACAAGAATATAGCAAACCAATTCGAGACTATAACAAACCACTACAAGACTATAGCAAACCACTACAAGAATATAGCAAACCAATTCGAGAATATAGCAAACCAATTCAAGACTATAACAAACCACTACAAGACTACTACAAACCACTACAAGACTATAACAAACCACTACAAGACTATAGCAAACCAATTCAAGAATATAGCAAACCAATTCAAGACTATAACAAACCACTACAAGACTACTACAAACCACTACAAGACTATAACAAACCACTACAAGACTATAACAAACCACTACAAGACTATAGCAAACCAATTCAAGACTATAGCAAACCACTACAAGACTATAGCAAACCAATTCAAGACTATAGCAAACCACTACGAGACTATAGCAAACCACTACAAGACTATAACAAACCACTACAAGACTATAACAAACCACTACAAGACTATAACAAACCACTACAAGACTATAACAAACCACTACAAGACTATAACAAACCACTACAAGACTATAACAAACCACTACAAGACTATAGCAAACCACTACAAGACTATAGCAAACCACTACAAGACTATAGCAAACCACTACAAGACCACTACAAGACTATAACAAACCACTACAAGACTATAGCAAACCACTACAAGACTATAGCAAACCACTACAAGACCACTACAAGACTATAGCAAACCACTACAAGACTATAGCAAACCACTACAAGACTATAGCAAACCACTACAAGACCACTACAAGACCACTACAAGACTATAGCAAACCACTACAAGACCACTACAAGACTATAGCAAACCACTACAAGACTATAACAAACCACTACAAGACTATAACAAACCACTACAAGACTACAGCAAACCACTACAAGACCACTACAAGACCACTACAAGACTATAACAAACCACTACAAGACTACAGCAAACCACTACAAGACTATAGCAAACCACTACAAGACTATAGCAAACCACTACAAGACTATAACAAACCACTACAAGACCACTACAAGACTATAGCAAACCACTACAAGACTATAACAAACCACTACAAGACTATAACAAACCACTACAAGACTATAGCAAACCACTACAAGACTATAGCAAACCACTACAAGACTATAGCAAACCACTACAAGACTATAGCAAACCACTACAAGACTATAGCAAACCACTACAAGACTATAGCAAACCACTACAAGACTATAGCAAACCATTACAAGACTATATCAAACCACTACAAGACCACTACAAGACTATAGCAAACCACTACAAGACTATAACAAACCACTACAAGACTATAGCAAACCACTACAAGACTATAGCAAACCACTACAAGACTATAACAAACCACTACAAGACTATAGCAAACCACTACAAGACTATAGCAAACCACTACAAGACTATAGCAAACCACTACAAGACTATAACAAACCACTACAAGACTATAACAAACCACTACAAGACTATAACAAACCACTACAAGACTATAACAAACCACTACAAGACTATAGCAAACCACTACAAGACTATAGCAAACCACTACAAGACTATAGCAAACCACTACAAGACTATAGCAAACCACTACGAGACCACTACAAGACTATAACAAACCACTACAAGACTATAGCAAACCACTACAAGACTATAACAAACCACTACAAGACTATAACAAACCACTACAAGACTATAGCAAACCACTACAAGACTATAACAAACCACTACAAGACTATAGCAAACCACTACAAGACTATAGCAAACCACTACAAGACCACTACAAGACTATAACAAACCACTACAAGACTATAGCAAACCACTACAAGACTATAACAAACCACTACAAGACTATAGCAAACCACTACAAGACTATAGCAAACCACTACGAGACCACTACAAGACTATAACAAACCACTACAAGACTATAGCAAACCACTACAAGACTATAACAAACCACTACAAGACTATAGCAAACCACTACAAGACTATAGCAAACCACTACGAGACCACTACAAGACTATGGCAAACCACTACGAGACCACTACAAGACTATGGCAAACCACTACAAGACTATAGCAAACCACTACAAGACTATAGCAAACCACTACGAGACCACTACAAGACTATGGCAAACCACTACGAGACCACTACAAGACTATAACAATCCACTACAAGACTATAACAAACCACTACAAGACTATAACAAACCACTACAAGACTATAACAAACCACTACGAGACTATAACAAACCACTACAAGACTATAACAAACCACTACGAGACTATAGCAAACCACTACAAGACTATAGCAAACCACTACAAGACTATAACAAACCACTACAAGACTATAGCAAACCACTACGAGACCACTACAAGACTATGGCAAACCACTACAAGACTATAGCAAACCACTACAAGACTATAGCAAACCACTACAAGACTATAACAAACCACTACAAGACTATAGCAAACCACTACAAGACTATAGCAAACCACTACAAGACTATAGCAAACCACTACAAAACTATAACAAACCACTACAAGACCACTACAAGACTATAGCAAACCACTACAAGACCACTACAAGACTATAGCAAACCACTACAAGACTATAGCAAACCACTACAAGACTATAACAAACCACTACAAGACCACTACAAGACTATAGCAAACCACTACGAGACTATAGCAAACCACTACAAGACTATAGCAAACCACTACAAGACTATAGCAAACCACTACAAGACTATAGCAAACCACTACAAGACCACTACAAGACTATAGCAAACCACTACAAGACTATAGCAAACCACTACAAGACTATAGCAAACCACTACAAGACCACTACGAGACTATAGCAAACCACTACAAGACTATAGAAAACCACTACAAGACTATAGCAAACCACTACAAGACTATAACAAACCACTACAAGACCACTACAAGACTATAGCAAACCACTACAAGACTATAGCAAACCACTACAAGACTATAGCAAACCACTACAAGACTATAGCAAACCACTACAAGACCACTACAAGACTATAGCAAACCACTACAAGACCACTACAAGACTATAGCAAACCACTACAAGACTATAGCAAACCACTACAAGACCACTACAAGACTATAGCAAACCACTACAAGACTATAACAAACCACTACAAGACCACTACAAGACTATAGCAAACCACTACAAGACCACTACAAGACCACTACAAGACTATAACAAACCACTACAAGACTATAGCAAACCACTACAAGACTATAGCAAACCACTACAAGACTATAACAAACCACTACAAGAATATAACAAACCACTACAAGACTATAGCAAACCACTACAAGACTATAGCAAACCACTACAAGACTATAGCAAACCACTACAAGACTATAGCAAACCACTACAAGACAAGCAAACCACTATATAGCAAACCACTACTATAGACTACTATAGCAAACCACTACTATAGCAAACCATTACAAGACTATAGCAAACCACTACAAGACCACTACAAGACTATAGCAAACCACTACAAGACTATAACAAACCACTACAAGACTATAGCAAACCACTACAAGACTATAGCAAACCACTACAAGACTATAACAAACCACTACAAGACTATAGCAAACCACTACAAGACTATAGCAAACCACTACAAGACTATAGCAAACCACTACAAGACTATAACAAACCACTACAAGACTATAACAAACCACTACAAGACTATAACAAACCACTACAAGACTATAACAAACCACTACAAGACTATAGCAAACCACTACAAGACTATAGCAAACCACTACAAGACTATAGCAAACCACTACAAGACTATAGCAAACCACTACGAGACCACTACAAGACTATAACAAACCACTACAAGACTATAGCAAACCACTACAAGACTATAACAAACCACTACAAGACTATAACAAACCACTACAAGACTATAGCAAACCACTACAAGACTATAACAAACCACTACAAGACTATAGCAAACCACTACAAGACTATAGCAAACCACTACAAGACCACTACAAGACTATAACAAACCACTACAAGACTATAGCAAACCACTACAAGACTATAACAAACCACTACAAGACTATAGCAAACCACTACAAGACTATAGCAAACCACTACGAGACCACTACAAGACTATAACAAACCACTACAAGACTATAGCAAACCACTACAAGACTATAACAAACCACTACAAGACTATAGCAAACCACTACAAGACTATAGCAAACCACTACGAGACCACTACAAGACTATGGCAAACCACTACGAGACCACTACAAGACTATGGCAAACCACTACAAGACTATAGCAAACCACTACAAGACTATAGCAAACCACTACGAGACCACTACAAGACTATGGCAAACCACTACGAGACCACTACAAGACTATAACAATCCACTACAAGACTATAACAAACCACTACAAGACTATAACAAACCACTACAAGACTATAACAAACCACTACGAGACTATAACAAACCACTACAAGACTATAACAAACCACTACGAGACTATAGCAAACCACTACAAGACTATAGCAAACCACTACAAGACTATAACAAACCACTACAAGACTATAGCAAACCACTACGAGACCACTACAAGACTATGGCAAACCACTACAAGACTATAGCAAACCACTACAAGACTATAGCAAACCACTACAAGACTATAACAAACCACTACAAGACTATAGCAAACCACTACAAGACTATAGCAAACCACTACAAGACTATAGCAAACCACTACAAAACTATAACAAACCACTACAAGACCACTACAAGACTATAGCAAACCACTACAAGACCACTACAAGACTATAGCAAACCACTACAAGACTATAGCAAACCACTACAAGACTATAACAAACCACTACAAGACCACTACAAGACTATAGCAAACCACTACGAGACTATAGCAAACCACTACAAGACTATAGCAAACCACTACAAGACTATAGCAAACCACTACAAGACTATAGCAAACCACTACAAGACCACTACAAGACTATAGCAAACCACTACAAGACTATAGCAAACCACTACAAGACTATAGCAAACCACTACAAGACCACTACGAGACTATAGCAAACCACTACAAGACTATAGAAAACCACTACAAGACTATAGCAAACCACTACAAGACTATAACAAACCACTACAAGACCACTACAAGACTATAGCAAACCACTACAAGACTATAGCAAACCACTACAAGACTATAGCAAACCACTACAAGACTATAGCAAACCACTACAAGACCACTACAAGACTATAGCAAACCACTACAAGACCACTACAAGACTATAGCAAACCACTACAAGACTATAGCAAACCACTACAAGACCACTACAAGACTATAGAAAACCACTACAAGACTATAGCAAACCACTACAAGACTATAGAAAACCACTACAAGACTATAACAAACAACAACAAGACTATAGCAAACCACTACAAGACCACTACAAGACCACTACAAGACTATAGCAAACCACTACAAGACTATAGCAAACCACTACAAGACCACTACAAGACTATAGCAAACCACTACAAGACTATAGCAAACCACTACAAGACTATAGCAAACCACTACAAGACTATAACAAACCACTACAAGACCACTACACGACTATAGCAAACCACTACAAGACTATAGCAAACCACTACAAGACCACTACAAGACTATAGCAAACCACTACAAGACTATAACAAACCACTACAAGACTATAGCAAACCACTACAAGACTATAGCAAACCACTACAAGACTATAGCAAACCACTACAAGACTATAGCAAACCACTACAAGACTATAGCAAACCACTACAAGACTATAACAAACCACTACAAGACCACTACAAGACTATAACAAACCACTACGAGACTATAACAAACCACTACAAGACTATAACAAACCACTACAAGACTATAGCAAACCACTACAAGACCACTACAAGACTATAACAAACCACTACAAGACTATAACAAACCACTACAAGACTATAACAAACCACTACAAGACTATAGCAAACCACTACAAGACTATAACAAACCACTACAAGACAATAGCAAACCACTACAAGACTATAGCAAACCACTACAAGACTATAGCAAACCACTACAAGACTATAACAAACCACTACAAGACCACTACAAGACTATAACAAACCACTACGAGACTATAACAAACCACTACAAGACTATAACAAACCACTACAAGACTATTGCAAACCACTACAAGACCACTACAAGACTATAGAAAACCACTACAAGACTATAACAAACCACTACAAGACTATAGCAAACCACTACAAGACTATAGCAAACCACTACAAGACTATAGCAAACCACTACAAGACTATAGCAAACCACTACAAGACTATAGCAAACCACTACAAGACTATAACAAACCACTACAAGACTATAACAAACCACTACAAGACTATAACAAACCACTACAAGACTATAACAAACCACTACAAGACTATAGCAAACCACTACAAGACTATAGCAAACCACTACAAGACTATAGCAAACCACTACAAGACTATAGCAAACCACTACGAGACCACTACAAGACTATAACAAACCACTACAAGACTATAGCAAACCACTACAAGACTATAACAAACCACTACAAGACTATAACAAAACACTACAAGACTATAGCAAACCACTACAAGACTATAACAAACCACTACAAGACTATAGCAAACCACTACAAGACTATAGCAAACCACTACAAGACCACTACAAGACTATAACAAACCACTACAAGACTATAGCAAACCACTACAAGACTATAACAAACCACTACAAGACTATAGCAAACCACTACAAGACTATAGCAAACCACTACGAGACCACTACAAGACTATAACAAACCACTACAAGACTATAGCAAACCACTACAAGACTATAACAAACCACTACAAGACTATAGCAAACCACTACAAGACTATAGCAAACCACTACGAGACCACTACAAGACTATGGCAAACCACTACGAGACCACTACAAGACTATGGCAAACCACTACAAGACTATAGCAAACCACTACAAGACTATAGCAAACCACTACGAGACCACTACAAGACTATGGCAAACCACTACGAGACCACTACAAGACTATAACAATCCACTACAAGACTATAACAAACCACTACAAGACTATAACAAACCACTACAAGACTATAACAAACCACTACGAGACTATAACAAACCACTACAAGACTATAACAAACCACTATGAGACTATAGCAAACCACTACAAGACTATAGCAAACCACTACAAGACTATAGCAAACCACTACAAGACTATAGCAAACCACTACGAGACCACTACAAGACTATGGCAAACCACTACAAGACTATAGCAAACCACTACAAGACTATAGCAAACCACTACAAGACTATAACAAACCACTACAAGACTATAGCAAACCACTACAAGACTATAGCAAACCACTACAAGACTATAGCAAACCACTACAAAACTATAACAAACCACTACAAGACCACTACAAGACTATAGCAAACCACTACAAGACCACTACAAGACTATAGCAAACCACTACAAGACTATAGCAAACCACTACAAGACTATAACAAACCACTACAAGACCACTACAAGACTATAGCAAACCACTACGAGACTATAGCAAACCACTACAAGACTATAGCAAACCACTACAAGACTATAGCAAACCACTACAAGACTATAGCAAACCACTACAAGACCACTACAAGACTATAGCAAACCACTACAAGACTATAGCAAACCACTACAAGACTATAGCAAACCACTACAAGACCACTACGAGACTATAGCAAACCACTACAAGACTATAGCAAACCACTACAAGACTATAGCAAACCACTACAAAACTATAACAAACCACTACAAGACCACTACAAGACTATAGCAAACCACTACAAGACCACTACAAGACTATAGCAAACCACTACAAGACTATAGCAAACCACTACAAGACTATAACAAACCACTACAAGACCACTACAAGACTATAGCAAACCACTACGAGACTATAGCAAACCACTACAAGACTATAGCAAACCACTACAAGACTATAGCAAACCACTACAAGACTATAGCAAACCACTACAAGACCACTACAAGACTATAGCAAACCACTACAAGACTATAGCAAACCACTACAAGACTATAGCAAACCACTACAAGACCACTACGAGACTATAGCAAACCACTACAAGACTATAGAAAACCACTACAAGACTATAGCAAACCACTACAAGACTATAACAAACCACTACAAGACCACTACAAGACTATAGCAAACCACTACAAGACTATAGCAAACCACTACAAGACTATAGCAAACCACTACAAGACTATAGCAAACCACTACAAGACCACTACAAGACTATAGCAAACCACTACAAGACCACTACAAGACTATAGCAAACCACTACAAGACTATAGCAAACCACTACAAGACCACTACAAGACTATAGCAAACCACTACAAGACTATAACAAACCACTACAAGACCACTACAAGACTATAGCAAACCACTACAAGACCACTACAAGACCACTACAAGACTATAACAAACCACTACAAGACTATAGCAAACCACTACAAGACTATAGCAAACCACTACAAGACTATAACAAACCACTACAAGAATATAACAAACCACTACAAGACTATAGCAAACCACTACAAGACTATAGCAAACCACTACAAGACTATAGCAAACCACTACAAGACTATAGCAAACCACTACAAGACTATAGCAAACCACTACAAGACTATAGCAAACCATTACAAGACTATAGCAAACCACTACAAGACCACTACAAGACTATAGCAAACCACTACAAGACTATAACAAACCACTACAAGACTATAGCAAACCACTACAAGACTATAGCAAACCACTACAAGACTATAACAAACCACTACAAGACTATAGCAAACCACTACAAGACTATAGCAAACCACTACAAGACTATAGCAAACCACTACAAGACTATAACAAACCACTACAAGACTATAACAAACCACTACAAGACTATAACAAACCACTACAAGACTATAACAAACCACTACAAGACTATAGCAAACCACTACAAGACTATAGCAAACCACTACAAGACTATAGCAAACCACTACAAGACTATAGCAAACCACTACGAGACCACTACAAGACTATAACAAACCACTACAAGACTATAGCAAACCACTACAAGACTATAACAAACCACTACAAGACTATAACAAACCACTACAAGACTATAGCAAACCACTACAAGACTATAACAAACCACTACAAGACTATAGCAAACCACTACAAGACTATAGCAAACCACTACAAGACCACTACAAGACTATAACAAACCACTACAAGACTATAGCAAACCACTACAAGACTATAACAAACCACTACAAGACTATAGCAAACCACTACAAGACTATAGCAAACCACTACGAGACCACTACAAGACTATAACAAACCACTACAAGACTATAGCAAACCACTACAAGACTATAACAAACCACTACAAGACTATAGCAAACCACTACAAGACTATAGCAAACCACTACGAGACCACTACAAGACTATGGCAAACCACTACGAGACCACTACAAGACTATGGCAAACCACTACAAGACTATAGCAAACCACTACAAGACTATAGCAAACCACTACGAGACCACTACAAGACTATGGCAAACCACTACGAGACCACTACAAGACTATAACAATCCACTACAAGACTATAACAAACCACTACAAGACTATAACAAACCACTACAAGACTATAACAAACCACTACGAGACTATAACAAACCACTACAAGACTATAACAAACCACTACGAGACTATAGCAAACCACTACAAGACTATAGCAAACCACTACAAGACTATAACAAACCACTACAAGACTATAGCAAACCACTACGAGACCACTACAAGACTATGGCAAACCACTACAAGACTATAGCAAACCACTACAAGACTATAGCAAACCACTACAAGACTATAACAAACCACTACAAGACTATAGCAAACCACTACAAGACTATAGCAAACCACTACAAGACTATAGCAAACCACTACAAAACTATAACAAACCACTACAAGACCACTACAAGACTATAGCAAACCACTACAAGACCACTACAAGACTATAGCAAACCACTACAAGACTATAGCAAACCACTACAAGACTATAACAAACCACTACAAGACCACTACAAGACTATAGCAAACCACTACGAGACTATAGCAAACCACTACAAGACTATAGCAAACCACTACAAGACTATAGCAAACCACTACAAGACTATAGCAAACCACTACAAGACCACTACAAGACTATAGCAAACCACTACAAGACTATAGCAAACCACTACAAGACTATAGCAAACCACTACAAGACCACTACGAGACTATAGCAAACCACTACAAGACTATAGAAAACCACTACAAGACTATAGCAAACCACTACAAGACTATAACAAACCACTACAAGACCACTACAAGACTATAGCAAACCACTACAAGACTATAGCAAACCACTACAAGACTATAGCAAACCACTACAAGACTATAGCAAACCACTACAAGACCACTACAAGACTATAGCAAACCACTACAAGACCACTACAAGACTATAGCAAACCACTACAAGACTATAGCAAACCACTACAAGACCACTACAAGACTATAGAAAACCACTACAAGACTATAGCAAACCACTACAAGACTATAGAAAACCACTACAAGACTATAACAAACAACAACAAGACTATAGCAAACCACTACAAGACCACTACAAGACCACTACAAGACTATAGCAAACCACTACAAGACTATAGCAAACCACTACAAGACCACTACAAGACTATAGCAAACCACTACAAGACTATAGCAAACCACTACAAGACTATAGCAAACCACTACAAGACTATAACAAACCACTACAAGACCACTACACGACTATAGCAAACCACTACAAGACTATAGCAAACCACTACAAGACCACTACAAGACTATAGCAAACCACTACAAGACTATAACAAACCACTACAAGACTATAGCAAACCACTACAAGACTATAGCAAACCACTACAAGACTATAGCAAACCACTACAAGACTATAGCAAACCACTACAAGACTATAGCAAACCACTACAAGACTATAACAAACCACTACAAGACCACTACAAGACTATAACAAACCACTACGAGACTATAACAAACCACTACAAGACTATAACAAACCACTACAAGACTATAGCAAACCACTACAAGACCACTACAAGACTATAACAAACCACTACAAGACTATAACAAACCACTACAAGACTATAACAAACCACTACAAGACTATAGCAAACCACTACAAGACTATAACAAACCACTACAAGACTATAGCAAACCACTACAAGACTATAGCAAACCACTACAAGACTATAGCAAACCACTACAAGACTATAACAAACCACTACAAGACTATAGACTATAACAAACCACTACGAGACTATAACAAACCACTACAAGACTATAACAAACCACTACAAGACTATAGCAAACCACTACAAGACCACTACAAGACTATAGACTATAACAAACCACTACAAGACTATAACAAACCACTACAAGACTATAGCAAACCACTACAAGACTATAGCAAACCACTACAAGACTATAGCAAACCACTACAAGACTATAGCAAACCACTACAAGACTATAGCAAACCACTACAAGACTATAACAAACCACTACAAGACTATAACAAACCACTACAAGACTATAGACTATAACAAACCACTACAAGACTATAACAAACCACTACAAGACTATAGCAAACCACTACAAGACTATAGCAAACCACTACAAGACTATAGCAAACCACTACAAGACTATAGCAAACCACTACGAGACCACTACAAGACTATAACAAACCACTACAAGACTATAGCAAACCACTACAAGACTATAACAAACCACTACAAGACTATAACAAAACACTACAAGACTATAGCAAACCACTACAAGACTATAACAAACCACTACAAGACTATAGCAAACCACTACAAGACTATAGCAAACCACTACAAGACCACTACAAGACTATAACAAACCACTACAAGACTATAGCAAACCACTACAAGACTATAACAAACCACTACAAGACTATAGCAAACCACTACAAGACTATAGCAAACCACTACGAGACCACTACAAGACTATAACAAACCACTACAAGACTATAGCAAACCACTACAAGACTATAACAAACCACTACAAGACTATAGCAAACCACTACAAGACTATAGCAAACCACTACGAGACCACTACAAGACTATGGCAAACCACTACGAGACCACTACAAGACTATGGCAAACCACTACAAGACTATAGCAAACCACTACAAGACTATAGCAAACCACTACGAGACCACTACAAGACTATGGCAAACCACTACGAGACCACTACAAGACTATAACAATCCACTACAAGACTATAACAAACCACTACAAGACTATAACAAACCACTACAAGACTATAACAAACCACTACGAGACTATAACAAACCACTACAAGACTATAACAAACCACTATGAGACTATAGCAAACCACTACAAGACTATAGCAAACCACTACAAGACTATAGCAAACCACTACAAGACTATAGCAAACCACTACGAGACCACTACAAGACTATGGCAAACCACTACAAGACTATAGCAAACCACTACAAGACTATAGCAAACCACTACAAGACTATAACAAACCACTACAAGACTATAGCAAACCACTACAAGACTATAGCAAACCACTACAAGACTATAGCAAACCACTACAAAACTATAACAAACCACTACAAGACCACTACAAGACTATAGCAAACCACTACAAGACCACTACAAGACTATAGCAAACCACTACAAGACTATAGCAAACCACTACAAGACTATAACAAACCACTACAAGACCACTACAAGACTATAGCAAACCACTACGAGACTATAGCAAACCACTACAAGACTATAGCAAACCACTACAAGACTATAGCAAACCACTACAAGACTATAGCAAACCACTACAAGACCACTACAAGACTATAGCAAACCACTACAAGACTATAGCAAACCACTACAAGACTATAGCAAACCACTACAAGACCACTACGAGACTATAGCAAACCACTACAAGACTATAGAAAACCACTACAAGACTATAGCAAACCACTACAAGACTATAACAAACCACTACAAGACCACTACAAGACTATAGCAAACCACTACAAGACTATAGCAAACCACTACAAGACTATAGCAAACCACTACAAGACTATAGCAAACCACTACAAGACCACTACAAGACTATAGCAAACCACTACAAGACCACTACAAGACTATAGCAAACCACTACAAGACTATAGCAAACCACTACAAGACCACTACAAGACTATAGAAAACCACTACAAGACTATAGCAAACCACTACAAGACTATAGAAAACCACTACAAGACTATAACAAACAACAACAAGACTATAGCAAACCACTACAAGACCACTACAAGACCACTACAAGACTATAGCAAACCACTACAAGACTATAGCAAACCACTACAAGACCACTACAAGACTATAGCAAACCACTACAAGACTATAGCAAACCACTACAAGACTATAGCAAACCACTACAAGACTATAACAAACCACTACAAGACCACTACACGACTATAGCAAACCACTACAAGACTATAGCAAACCACTACAAGACCACTACAAGACTATAGCAAACCACTACAAGACTATAACAAACCACTACAAGACTATAGCAAACCACTACAAGACCACTACAAGAATATAACAAACCACTACAAGACTATAACAAACCACTACAAGACCACTACAAGACCACTACAAGACTATAGCAAACCACTACAAGACTATAACAAACCACTACAAGACTATAGCAAACCACTACAAGACTATAGCAAACCACTACAAGACTACAGCAAACCACTACAAGACTATAACAAACCACTACAAGACTATAGCAAACCACTACAAGACTATAGCAAACCACTACAAGACTATAGCAAACCACTACAAGACTATAACAAACCACTACAAGACTATAGCAAACCACTACAAGACTATAGCAAACCACTACAAGACTATAGCAAACCACTACAAGACTATAACAAACCACTACAAGACCACTACAAGACTATAGCAAACCACTACAAGACTATAGCAAACCACTACAAGACTATAGCAAACCACTACAAGACTATAGCAAACCACTACAAGACTATAACAAACCACTACAAGACTATAGCAAACCACTACAAGACTATAACAAACCACTACAAGACTATAACAAACCACTACAAGACTATAACAAACCACTACAAGACTATAGCAAACCACTACAAGACTATAGCAAACCACTACAAGACTATAACAAACCACTACAAGACTATAGCAAACCACTACAAGACTATAACAAACCACTACAAGACTATAGCAAACCACTACAAGACTAAAGCAAACCACTACAAGACTATAACAAACCACTACAAGACCACTACAAGACTATAGCAAACCACTACAAGACTATAGCAAACCACTACAAGACTATAGCAAACCACTACAAGACTATAACAAACCACTACAAGACTATAGCAAACCACTACAAGACTATAGCAAACCACTACAAGACTATAGCAAACCACTACAAGACTATAACAAACCACTACAAGACTATAGCAAACCACTACAAGACTATAAAAAACCAATTCAAGACTAGAGCAAACCACTACAAGACTATAGCAAACCACTACAAGACTATAGCAAACCACTACAAGACTATAGCAAACCACTACAAGACTATAACAAACCACTACGAGACCACTACAAGACTAGAGCAAACCACTACAAGAATATAGCAAACCACTACAAGACTAAAGCAAACCACTACAAGACTATAACAAACCACTACAAGACCACTACAAGACTAGAGCAAACCACTACAAGACTATAACAAACCACTACAAGACCACTACAAGACTATAGCAAACCACTACAAGACTATAGCAAACCACTACAAGACTATAACAAACCAATTCAAGACTAGAGCAAACCACTACAAGACTAGAGCAAACCACTACAAGACCACTACAAGACTATAGCAAACCACTACAAGACTATAGCAAACCACTACAAGACTATAACAAACCACTACAAGACTATAGCAAACCACTACAAGACTATAACAAACCACTACGAGACTATAGCAAACCACTACAAGACTATAACAAACCACTACAAGACTATAACAAACCACTACAAGACTATAGCAAACCACTACAAGACCACTACAAGACTATAACAAACCACTACAAGACTATAACAAACCACTACAAGACCACTACAAGACTAGAGCAAACCACTACAAGACTATAGCAAACCACTACAAGACTATAACAAACCACTACAAGACTATAGCAAACCACTACAAGACTAAAGCAAACCACTACAAGACTATAACAAACCACTACAAGACCACTACAAGACTATAGCAAACCACTACAAGACTATAGCAAACCACTACAAGACTATAGCAAACCACTACAAGACTATAACAAACCACTACAAGACTATAGCAAACCACTACAAGACTATAGCAAACCACTACAAGACTATAGCAAACCACTACAAGACCATAACAAACCACTACAAGACTATAAAAAACCAATTCAAGACTAGAGCAAACCACTACAAGACTATAGCAAACCACTACAAGACTATAGCAAACCACTACAAGACTATAGCAAACCACTACAAGACTATAACAAACCACTACAAGACTAAAGCAAACCACTACAAGACCACTACAAGACTATAACAAACCACTACGAGACCACTACAAGACTAGAGCAAACCACTACAAGAATATAGCAAACCACTACAAGACTAAAGCAAACCACTACAAGACCACTACAAGACTATAACAAACCACTACAAGACCACTACAAGACTATAGCAAACCACTACAAGACTATAGCAAACCACTACAAGACTATAACAAACCAATTCAAGACTAGAGCAAACCACTACAAGACTAGAGCAAACCACTACAAGACCACTACAAGACTATAGCAAACCACTACAAGACTATAGCAAACCACTACAAGACTATAGCAAACCACTACAAGACTATAACAAACCACTACAAGACTATAGCAAACCACTACAAGACTATAACAAACCACTACAAGACTATAACAAACCACTACAAGACCACTACAAGACTAGAGCAAACCACTACAAGACCACTACAAGACTAGAGCAAACCACTACAAGACTATAGCAAACCACTACAAGACTATAACAAACCACTACGAGACTATAGCAAACCACTACAAGACTATAACAAACCACTACAAGACTATAACAAACCACTACAAGACTATAGCAAACCACTACAAGACCACTACAAGACTATAGCAAACCACTACAAGACTATAACAAACCACTACAAGACTATAACAAACCACTACAAGACCACTACAAGACTATAACAAACCACTACAAGACTATAACAAACCACTACAAGACCACTACAAGACTAGAGCAAACCACTACAAGACTATAGCAAACCACTACAAGACTATAACAAACCACTACAAGACTATAACAAACCACTACAAGACTATAGCAAACCACTACAAGACCACTACAAGACTAGAGCAAACCACTACAAGACTATAGCAAACCACTACAAGACTATAACAAACCACTACGAAACTATAGCAAACCACTACAAGACTATAACAAACCACTACAAGACTATAACAAACCACTACGAGACTATAGCAAACCACTACAAGACTATAGCAAACCACTACAAGAATATAGCAAACCACTACAAGACTATAACAAACCACTACGAGACTATAGCAAACCACTACGAGACTCTAGCAAACCACTACAAGACTATAACAAACCACTACAAGACTATAACAAACCACTACAAGACTATAACAAACCACTACAAGACTATAGCAAACCACTACAAGACTATAGCAAACCACTACAAGACTATAGCAAACCACTACAAGACTATAACAAACCACTACAAGACCACTACAAGACTATAGCAAACCACTACAAGACTATAGCAAACCACTACAAGACTATAGCAAACCACTACAAGACTATAGCAAACCACTACAAGACTATAACAAACCACTACAAGACTATAGCAAACCACTACAAGACTATAGCAAACCACTACAAGACTATAACAAACCACTACAAGACTATAGCAAACCACTACAAGACCACTACAAGACTACAGCAAACCACTACAAGACCACTACAAGACTATAGCAAACCACTACAAGACTATAACAAACCACTACAAGACTATAACAAACCACTACAAGACTATAGCAAACCACTACAAGACTATAACAAACCACTACAAGACTATAGCAAACCACTACAAGACTATAACAAACCACTACAAGACTATAGCAAACCACTACAAGACTAAAGCAAACCACTACAAGACTATAACAAACCACTACAAGACCACTACAAGACTATAGCAAACCACTACAAGACTATAGCAAACCACTACAAGACTATAGCAAACCACTACAAGACTATAACAAACCACTACAAGACTATAGCAAACCACTACAAGACTATAGCAAACCACTACAAGACTATAACAAACCACTACGAGACTATAGCAAACCACTACAAGACTATAGCAAACCACTACAAGACCACTACAAGACTAGAGCAAACCACTACAAGAATATAGCAAACCACTACAAGACTAAAGCAAACCACTACAAGACCACTACAAGACTAGAGCAAACCACTACAAGACTATAACAAACCACTACAAGACCACTACAAGACTATAGCAAACCACTACAAGACTATAGCAAACCACTACAAGACTATAACAAACCAATTCAAGACTAGAGCAAACCACTACAAGACTAGAGCAAACCACTACAAGACTATAGCAAACCACTACAAGACCACTACAAGACTATAGCAAACCACTACAAGACTATAGCAAACCACTACAAGACTATAACAAACCACTACAAGACTATAGCAAACCACTACAAGACCACTACAAGACTAGAGCAAACCACTACAAGACTATAGCAAACCACTACAAGACTATAACAAACCACTACGAAACTATAGCAAACCACTACAAGACTATAGCAAACCACTACAAGACTATAGCAAACCACTACAAGACTTTAACAAACCACTACAAGACTATAACAAACCACTACAAGACTAGAGCAAACCACTACAAGACTATAGCAAACCACTACAAGACTATAACAAACCACTACGAAACTATAGCAAACCACTACAAGACTATAGCAAACCACTACAAGACTATAGCAAACCACTACAAGACTTTAACAAACCACTACAAGACTATAACAAACCACTACGAGACTATAGCAAACCACTACAAGACTATAGCAAACCACTACAAGACTATAACAAACCACTACGAGACTATAGCAAACCACTACGAGACTCTAGCAAACCACTACAAGACTACAGCAAACCACTACAAGACTATAACAAACCACTACAAGACTATAACAAACCACTACAAGACTATAACAAACCACTACAAGACCACTACAAGACTATAGCAAACCACTACAAGACTATAACAAACCACTACAAGACTATAACAAACCACTACAAGACTATAGCAAACCACTACAAGACTATAGCAAACCACTACAAGACTATAACAAACCACTACAAGACCACTACAAGACTATAGCAAACCACTACAAGACTATAGCAAACCACTACAAGACTATAGCAAACCACTACAAGACTATAGCAAACCACTACAAGACTATAGCAAACCACTACAAGACTATAGCAAACCACTACAACACTATAGCAAACCACTACAAGACTATAACAAACCACTACAAGACTATAGCAAACCACTACAAGACTATAGCAAACCAATTCAAGACTATAACAAACCACTACAAGACTATAGCAAACCACTACAAGACTATAGCAAACCACTACAAGACTATAGCAAACCACTACAAGACTATAGCAAACCACTACAAGACTATAGCAAACCACTACAAGACTATAACAAACCACTACAAGACCACTACAAGACTATAACAAACCACTACAAGACTATAGCAAACCACTACAAGACTATAGCAAACCACTACAAGACTATAACAAACCACTACAAGACTATAGCAAACCACTACAAGACTATAGCAAACCACTACAAGACTACAGCAAACCACTACAAGACTATAACAAACCACTACAAGACTATAACAAACCACTACAAGACTATAGCAAACCACTACAAGACCACTACAACACTATAACAAACCACTACAAGACTATAGCAAACCACTACAAGACTATAGCAAACCACTACAAGACTATAGCAAACCACTACAAGACTATAACAAACCACTACAACACTATAGCAAACCACTACAAGACTATAACAAAACACTACAAGACTATAGCAAACCACTACAAGACTATAACAAACCACTACAAGACTATAACAAACCACTACAAGACTATAGCAAACCACTACAAGACTATAGCAAACCACTACAAGACTATAACAAACCACTACAACACTATAGCAAACCACTACAAGACTATAACAAACCACTACAAGACTATAGCAAACCACTACAAGACTATAACAAACCACTACAAGACTATAGCAAACCACTACAAGACTATAGCAAACCACTACAAGACTATAGCAAACCACTACAAGACTATAGCAAACCACTACAAGACTATAGCAAACCACTACAAGACTATAGCAAACCACTACAAGACTATAGCAAACCACTACAAGAATATAGCAAACCACTACAAGACTATAGGAAACCACTACAAGACTATAACAAACCACTACAAGACTATAGCAAACCACTACAAGACTATAGCAAACCACTACAAGACTATAGCAAACCACTACAAGACTATAGCAAACCACTACAAGACCACTACAAGACTATAGCAAACCACTACAAGACTATAGCAAACCACTACAAGACTATAACAAACCACTACAAGACTATAACAAACCACTACAAGACTATAGCAAACCACTACAAGACTATAACAAACCACTACAAGACTATAACAAACCACTACAAGACTACAGCAAACCACTACAAGACTATAACAAACCACTACAAGACTATAGCAAACCACTACAAGACTATAACAAACCACTACAAGACTATAGCAAACCACTACAAGACTATAGCAAACCAATTCAAGACTATAGCAAACCACTACAAGACTATAGCAAACCACTACAAGACTATAGCAAACCACTACAAGACTATAGCAAACCACTACAAGACCACTACAAGACTATAGCAAACCACTACAAGACTATAGCAAACCACTACAAGACTATAACAAACCACTACAAGACTATAACAAACCACTACAAGACTATAGCAAACCACTACAAGACTATAACAAACCACTACAAGACTATAACAAACCACTACAAGACTACAGCAAACCACTACAAGACTATAACAAACCACTACAAGACTATAGCAAACCACTACAAGACTATAGCAAACCACTACAAGACTATAGCAAACCAATTCAAGACTATAGCAAACCACTACAAGACTATAGCAAACCACTACAAGACTATAGCAAACAACTACAAGACCACTACAAGACTATAGCAAACCACTACAAGACCACTACAAGACTATAGCAAACCACTACAAGACCACTACAAGACTATAGCAAACCACTACAAGACCACTACAAGACTATAGCAAACCACTACAAGACCACTACAAGACTATAGCAAACCACTACAAGACTATAGCAAACAACTACAAGACCACTACAAGACTATAGCAAACCACTACAAGACCACTACAAGACTATAGCAAACCACTACAAGACTATAGCAAACCACTACAAGACTATAGCAAACCACTACAAGACTATAGCAAACCACTACAAGACTATAGCAAACCACTACAAGACTATAACAAACCACTACAAGACTATAACAAACCACTACAAGACTATAACAAACCACTACAAGACTATAGCAAACCACTACAAGACTATAGCAAACCACTACAAGACTATAACAAACCACTACAAGACTATAACAAACCACTACAAGACTATAACAAACCACTACAAGACTATAGCAAACCACTACAAGACCACTACAAGACTATAGCAAACCACTACAAGACTATAGCAAACCACTACAAGACTATAGCAAACCACTACAAGACTATAACAAACCACTACAAGACTATAGCAAACCACTACAAGACTATAACAAACCACTACAAGACTATAGCAAACCACTACAAGACTATAACAAACCACTACAAGACTATAGCAAACCACTACAAGACTATAACAAACCACTACAAGACTATAGCAAACCACTACAAGACCACTACAAGACTATAGCAAACCACTACAAGACTATAGCAAACCACTACAAGACTATAACAAACCACTACAAGACTATAGCAAACCACTACAAGACTATAGCAAACCACTACAAGACTATAACAAACCACTACAAGACTATAGCAAACCACTACAAGACTACAGCAAACCACTACAAGACCACTACAAGACTAGAGCAAACCACTACAAGACTATAGCAAACCACTACAAGACTATAGCAAACCACTACAAGACTACAGCAAACCACTACAAGACCACTACAAGACTATAGCAAACCACTACAAGACTATAGCAAACCACTACAAGACCACTACAAGACTATAGCAAACCACTACAAGACTATAACAAACCACTACAAGACCACTACAAGACTATAGCAAACCACTACAAGACTATAGCAAACCACTACAAGACTATAGCAAACCACTACAAGACTATGACAAACCACTACAAGACCACTACGAGACTATAGCAAACCACTACAAGACTATAACAAACCACTACAAGACTAGAGCAAACCACTACAAGACTATAGCAAACCACTACAAGACTATAACAAACCACTACAAGACTAGAGCAAACCACTACAAGACTATAGCAAACCACTACAAGACCGCTACAAGACTATAGCAAACCACTACAAGACTATAGCAAACCACTACAAGACCACTACAAGACTATAGCAAACCACTACAAGACTATAACAAACCACTACAAGACTATAGCAAACCACTACAAGACTATAGCAAACCACTACAAGACTATAGCAAACCACTACAAGACTATAACAAACCACTACAAGACTATAGCAAACCACTACAAGACCACTACAAGACCACTACAAGACCACTACAAGACTATAGCAAACCACTACAAGACTATAGCAAACCACTACAAGACTATAACAAACCACTACAAGACTATAGCAAACCACTACAAGACTATAGCAAACCACTACAAGACTATAACAAACCACTACAAGACCACTACAAGACTATAGCAAACCACTACAAGACCACTACAAGACTATAGCAAACAACTACAAGACTATAGCAAACCACTACAAGAATATAACAAACCACTACAAGACTATAGCAAACCACTACAAGACTATAGCAAACCACTACAAGACTATAGCAAACCACTACAAGACCACTACAAGACTATAGCAAACAACTACAAGACTATAACAAACCACTACAAGAATATAGCAAACCACTACGAGACTATAGCAAACCACTACAAGACTATAGCAAACCACTACAAGACCACTACAAGACTATAGCAAACCACTACAAGACCACTACAAGACTATAGCAAACCACTACAAGACTATAGCAAACCACTACAAGACCACTACAAGACTATAGAAAACCACTACAAGACTATAGCAAACCACTACAAGACTATAGCAAACCACTACAAGACCACTACAAGACTATAGAAAACCACTACGAGACTATAGCAAACCACTACAAGACTATAACAAACCACTACAAGACTATAACAAACCACTACAAGACTATAGCAAACCACTACAAGACTATAACAAACCACTACAAGACCACTACAAGACTATAGAAAACCACTACAAGACTATAACAAACCACTACAAGACCACTACAAGACTATAACAAACCACTACAAGACTATAGCAAACCACTACAAGACTATAACAAACCACTACAAGACCACTACAAGACTATAGAAAACCACTACAAGACTATAACAAACCACTACAAGACCACTACAAGACTATAACAAACCACTACAAGACTATAGCAAACCACTACAAGACTATAGCAAACGACTACAAGACCACTACAAGACTATAACAAACCACTACAAGACTATAGCAAACCACTACAAGACCACTACAAGACCACTACAAGACTATAGCAAACCACTACAAGACCACTACAAGACCACTACAAGACTATAACAAACCACTACAAGACTATAGCAAACCACTACAAGACCACTACAAGACCACTACAAGACTATAGCAAACCACTACAAGACTATAGCAAACCACTACAAGACTATAACAAACCACTACAAGACCACTACAAGACCACTACAAGACTATAGCAAACCACTACAAGACCACTACAAGACTATAGCAAACCGCTACAAGACTATAGCAAACCACTACAAGACTATAGCAAACCACTACAAGACTATAACAAACCACTACAAGACTATAGCAAACCACTACAAGACTATAGCAAACCACTACAAGACTATAGCAAACCACTACAAGACTACAGCAAACCACTACAAGACCACTACAAGACTAGAGCAAACCACTACAAGACTATAGCAAACCACTACAAGACTATAGCAAACCACTACAAGACTATAACAAACCACTACAAGACCACTACAAGACTATAGCAAACCACTACAAGACTATAGCAAACCACTACAAGACTATAGCAAACCACTACAAGACTATGACAAACCACTACAAGACTATAGCAAACCACTACAAGACTATAACAAACCACTACAAGACTATAGCAAACCACTACAAGACTATAGCAAACCACTACAAGACCACTACAAGACTATAGCAAACCACTACAAGACTATAACAAACCACTACAAGACCACTACAAGACTATAGCAAACCACTACAAGACTATAGCAAACCACTACAAGACTATAGCAAACCACTACAAGACTATAGCAAACCACTACAAGACTATAGCAAACCACTACAAGACCACTACAAGACTATAGCAAACCACTACAAGACTATAACAAACCACTACAAGACCACTACAAGACTATAGCAAACCACTACAAGACTATAGCAAACCACTACAAGACTATAGCAAACCACTACAAGACTATAGCAAACCACTACAAGACTATAGCAAACCACTACAAGACTATAGCAAACCACTACAAGACTATAGCAAACCACTACAAGACCACTACAAGACTATAGCAAACCACTACAAGACCACTACAAGACTATAGCAAACAACTACAAGACTATAGCAAACCACTACAAGACTATAGCAAACCACTACAAGACTATAGCAAACCACTACAAGACCACTACAAGACTATAGCAAACCACTACGAGACTATAGCAAACCACTACAAGACTATAGCAAACCACTACAAGAC
This sequence comes from Oncorhynchus clarkii lewisi, assembly GCF_045791955.1. Taxonomy (NCBI): domain Eukaryota; kingdom Metazoa; phylum Chordata; class Actinopteri; order Salmoniformes; family Salmonidae; genus Oncorhynchus; species Oncorhynchus clarkii. The sequence continues at coordinate 40,654,303 of NC_092172.1, read as the reverse complement.
TATAGCAAACCACTACAAGACCACTACAAGACTATAGCAAACCACTACAAGACCACTACAAGACTATAGCAAACCACTACAAGACTATAGCAAACCACTACAAGACCACTACAAGACTATAACAAACCACTACAAGACTATAACAAACCACTACAAGACTATAGAAAACCACTACAAGACTATAACAAACAACAACAAGACTATAGCAAACCACTACAAGACCACTACAAGACCACTACAAGACTATAGCAAACCACTACAAGACCACTACAAGACTATAGCAAACCACTACAAGACTATAGCAAACCACTACAAGACTATAGCAAACCACTACAAGACTATAGCAAACCACTACAAGACCACTACAAGACTATAGCAAACGACTACAAGACCACTACAAGACTATAACAAACCACTACAAGACTATAGCAAACCACTACAAGACCACTACAAGACTATAACAAACCACTACAAGACTATAACAAACCACTACAAGACTATAACAAACCACTACAAGAATATAGCAAACCACTACAAGACTATAACAAACCACTACAAGACTATAGCAAACCACTACAAGACTATAGCAAACCACTACAAGACCACTACAAGACCACTACAAGACTATAACAAACCACTACAAGACTATAGCAAACCACTACAAGACTATAACAAACCACTACAAGACTATAGCAAACCACTACAAGACCACTACAAGACCACTACAAGACCACTACAAGACTATAGCAAACCACTACAAGACTATAGCAAACCACTACAAGACTATAACAAACCACTACAAGACCACTACAAGACCACTACAAGACTATAGCAAACCACTACAAGACCACTACAAGACTATAGCAAACCGCTACAAGACTATAGCAAACCACTACAAGACCACTACAAGACTATAGCAAACCGCTACAAGACTATAGCAAACCACTACAAGACCACTACAAGACTATAGCAAACCACTACAAGACCACTACAAGACTATAGCAAACCACTACAAGACTATAGCAAACCACTACAAGACCACTACAAGACTATAGCAAACCACTACAAGACTATAACAAACAACAACAAGACCACTACAAGACCACTACAAGACTATAGCAAACCACTACAAGACTATAACAAACCACTACAAGACCACTACAAGACCACTACAAGACTATAGCAAACCACTACAAGACTATAGCAAACCACTACAAGACCACTACAAGACTATAGCAAACCACTACAAGACTATAACAAACCACTACAAGACTATAGCAAACCACTACAAGACCACTACAAGACTATAACAAACCACTACAAGACTATAGCAAACCACTACAAGACTATAGCAAACCACTACAAGACTATAGCAAACCACTACAAGAATAAAACAAACCACTACAAGACCACTACAAGACTATAGCAAACCACTACAAGACTATAGCAAACCACTACAAGACTATAGCAAACCACTACAAGACTATAGCAAACCACTACAAGACTATAGCAAACCACTACAAGACTATAACAAACCACTACAAGACTATAGCAAACCACTACAAGACCACTACAAGACTATAGCAAACCACTACAAGACTATAACAAACCACTACAAGACTATAGCAAACCACTACAAGACCACTACAAGACTATAGCAAACCACTACAAGACTATAGCAAACCACTACAAGACCACTACAAGACTATAGCAAACCACTACAAGACTATAGCAAACCACTACAAGACTATAGCAAACCACTACAAGACCACTACAAGACTATAGCAAACCACTACAAGACTATAGCAAACCACTACAAGACTATAGCAAACCACTACAAGACTATAGCAAACCACTACAAGACTATAGCAAACCACTACAAGACTATAGCAAACCACTACAAGACTATAACAAACCACTACAAGACTATAGCAAACCACTACAAGACTATAACAAACCACTACAAGACTATAGCAAACCACTACAAGACTATAGCAAACCACTACAAGACCACTACAAGACTATAACAAACCACTACAAGACTATAACAAACCACTACAAGACCACTACAAGACTAGAGCAAACCACTACAAGACTATAGCAAACCACTACAAGACTATAACAAACCACTACAAGACTATAGCAAACCACTACAAGACCACTACAAGACTAGAGCAAACCACTACAAGACCAAAACTATTCAATATCATAAACACTGAAGGAAGAAAGAAGTGTTTTTCATGTTCAGGGTGGTGCTCAACTTTTCCATAATGACAACTTTGCATGTGTGACTTCACGAGAGCTCACGACACGCACCTATATACTATGCAATGTCAGAGCTCCACAACCATTTTGAGAAACGCTGACTACTTTCAAAGAGTGAAACCCACATCCTGTCATCTCTTTGAATGAAGATCTGCCCAGGAACTGGAGCCCTCCAGAAACAGACAGTAGTAAACAGAGAGGGTCTGCCCAGGAACTGAGAGACACAGTGGTAATAAACTCCCCGTGTTTGAACTGAGAGACACAGTGGTAATTAACTACCCGTGTTTGAACTGAGAGACACAGTGGTAATGAACTCCCCAGTGTTAGAACTGAGCGACACAGTGGTAATGAACTACCCGTGTTTGAACTGAGAGACACAGTGGTAATGAACTCCCCATGTTTGAACTGAGAGACACAGTGGTAATGAACTCCCCATATTTGAACTGAGAGACACAGTGGTAATGAACTCCCCATGTTTGAACTGAGAGACACAGCGGTAATGAACACCCCATATTTGAACTGAGAGACACAGTGGTAATGGCCTACCCATGTTTGAACTGAGAGACACAGTGGTAATGAACTACCCAGTGTTTGAACTGAGAGACACAGTGGTAATGAACTCCCCATGTTTGAACTGAGAGACACAGTGGTAATGAACTCCCCATGTTTGAACTGAGAGACACAGTGGTAATGAACTCTCCGTGTTTGAACTGAGAGACACAGTGGTAATGAACTCCCCATATTTGAACTGAGAGACACAGTGGTAATGAACTCCCCATGTTTGAACTGAGAGACACAGTGGTAATGAACTCCCCATATTTTAACTGAGAGACACAGTGGTAATGACCTTGCCATGTTTGAACTGAGAGACACAGTGGTAATGAACTACCCAGTGTTTGAACTGAGAGACACAGTGGTAATGAACTCCCCATGTTTGAACTGAGAGACACAGTGGTAATGAACTACCCGTGTTTGAACTGAGAGACACAGTGGTAATGAACTCCCTATGTTTGAACTGAGAGACACAGTGGTAATGAACTCCCCATGTTTGAACTGAGAGACACAGTGGTAATGAACTCCCCATGTTTGAACTGAGAGACACAGTGGTAATGAACTCCCCATGTTTGAACTGAGAGACACAGTGGTAATGAACTCCCTATGTTTGAACTGAGAGACACAGTGGTAATGAACTACCCATGTTTGAACTGAGAGACACAGTGGTAATGAACTACCCAGTGTTTGAACTGAGAGACACAGTGGTAATGAACTCCCCATGTTTGAACTGAGAGACACAGTGGTAATGAACTACCCGTGTTTGAACTGAGAGACACAGTGGTAATGAACTTGCCATGTTTGAACCGAGCTTTCTCTGGAACCTCCTCCAGAGAGTCACAAATTCAAACGGAGCATCTTGAGATGTACCACATTCAGATATATCTAACAAGAGTCACATTGATGGATTTGATATGAGCGCTTTCAGTCATACTTGTGAATAAAGCTTTCCATAGCCTCACATCAATTGCACAAGGAGAGTATAGCAGGTGCTATAGGCAATCGTAGCAGTACTACTAATACATGCCAAAAATTGTTAAAATTGAGTGAGGATAGCTGCTTTTTCAATGACTGACGGACTGGCAGGAGTGTTAGAGGCAGGCCACAGTAATTACAGGTCTGCTGTGCAGTAATGGTCTCCATTTTACCTAGCGTGGTCAAACCACTTTGGGCTCTAGAGGGTCCACCTGACATTGCCCATTGTTACAGACAACGAGCATGACATTTCACCCCGACAAGCTTACAGTGTCTCTGATGCTTTCTGAAACCTTTGAAAAACAACATCTACAATGGTGGTTACAATATTTTTCATATGCGAAATGTAGGAATGTCATTTGGGCCAACGGGATCTTTAATGGCGCTGCCAACCATTGAGGCCACTTTTAGTTTGTTTGTGTCACGACTTTGGTGCCTCTCCTTGTTCGGGCGGCGTTCGGCGGTCGACGTCACCGGCTTTCTAGCTGCCACCGATCTACTTTACTTTGTCCATTTGTTTTGTCTTGATGTCGTCTGATGTCCGCAATGTTCATTTGATCTGTTGGGCCCACTACGTCACCCTCCTCTGGTCATCCTGGTATCGGTCGGACAGTGCGCTGTCTTAGTGGGAAGTACTGGTGGCCCACTTTAGCTAAGGACGTGAGGGTTTATGTTTCCTCCTGCTTGGTGTGCGCCCAGTGCAAGGCACCTAGACACCTGCCCAGAGGGAAATTACAACCCCTACCCGTTCCACAACGGCCGTGGTCACACCTATCGGTGGATTTCGTGACGGATCTTCCTCCGTCACAAGGAAACACCACGATCCTGGTCGTTGTGGATCGGTTTTCTAAGTCCTGCTGTCTCCTTCCTTTGCCCGGTCTCCCTATGGCCCTACAGACTGTGGAGGCCCTGTTTACACACGTCTTCCGGCACTACGGGGTGCCTGAGGATATAGTGTCTGATCGGGGTCCCCAATTCACATCGAGGGTCTGGAGGGCGTTTATAGAACGTCTGTGGGTCTCGGTCAGCCTTACCTCAGGTTTTCACCCCGAGTGTAATGGGCAGGTGGAGAGAGTTAACCAGGATGTGGGTAGGTTTCTGCGGTCCTATTATCAGGACCGGCCGTTGGAGTGGGCGGCTTTCATCCCCTGGGCAGAGATGGCCCAAAACTCCCTCCACCACTAACCTGTCTCTGTTTCAGTGTGTACTAGGTGATCAGCCGGTCCTGGTAGATGAATGGTTTCAGAGCTCGAAGGAGACATGGGACGCTGCCCATGTGCGCCTGCAACGGGCCATCAGGCGGCAGAAGGCAAGCGCCGACCGCCACCGCAGTGAGGCCCCGGTGTATGCACCAGGGGACCGGGTCTGGCTCTCAACCCGAAACCTACCCCTTCGCCTGCCCTGCCGGAAGCTGGGTCCGCGGTTTGTGGGGCCATTTAAAGTCCTGAGGAGAGTGAACAAGGTTTGTTATAGGTTACAGCTCCCCCTGATTACCATATTAACCCCTCGTTCCATGTGTTTTTTTTGTTGCGTTTAGTCACTACCCACGCCAGTGTAGGATTCACACAATCAATAATTAGTCACTGAAATATCCACGCCAGTGTAGGATTCACACAATCAACAATTAGTCACTGTAATATCCACATCAGTGTAGGATTCACACAATCAACAATTAGTCACTGAAATACCCACGCCAGTGCAGGATTCACACAATCAACAATTAGTCACTGAAATACCCACGCCAGTGCAGGATCTACCTCCACTCATTCATAATTGAAAACTCTGGGCATCGAAAAGCCTCAACTAAACATTTCACATGTTCACCATGGCAACAGGCGTTGTAGCTGGAAGTTGCAATGTGCTTTATTTGAGTGAGTGAGACAACTCTGGAGTAGACGTGCCTGCAAAAAGCAAGTCATGTGGGTAGTATAGAGAACTCAGTGGCTCTCGTCATAATTTATTGTATGTTTAAGTGGTCTTAGATGGAAGATCTTGTAGTTTGAACTGGTCTTAGATTGAAGATCTGGTATTTTGAACTGGTCTTAGATTGAAGATCTTGTAGTTTGAACTGGTCTAAGATCTGCCAAATGAAGAATAAGTACAACTACACACCACACACCACACGGCTTGATTTACAACAGGTACCACACTACAGTATTTGGTCTATCACACCTCTCTGAACAGTGACTTATGAAGAAATAACATAACTTACTAATGCATCAGTCAGCCTGAAGTGTGTGTGTGTGTGTGTGTGTGTGTGTGTGTGTGTGTGAGAGAGAGAAAGGGAGCCTGTGTGTGTGTGTGTGTATGTGTGTGTGTGTGTGTGTGTGTGTCTGATCGTCGTAAACATTAATTTATATCACCATTTGGCCTGTCAGGATGCTTTTACTGAACCTAAAAATCATAAACACATTTACCTCATAATCAATACTTCCCAAAAATATGACACAGCAATGAGTGCTCCTTCTCCCCTGAGGTCTGGATGACAAACCCTTCCACACGACTTACCCATAATTCACTGGCTGAGCGGCACCACTGAGGCTCTGTGGATGCCACGCGTCTCACGCTAGATTTATTAAGCACAGCCAATTAACCTTTCCTGCATTTCTAATCAACTGATCTAATGCATAATTAGTAATGAAGCCAGTCATCAAGGGACTGGTAATGGTTTGAGATTGGGAAATCATCTATGTGGTATTTTGAAAAATAAAAGGTCATAAAAGTCTTGTCTTGATTTCTTGTGGCTGGACAACATATGTGACATTTGATTAACAAATTGTTAGTTGATGATGAATTTGTCAATTTATGTAACTAAATATATATATATTTTTTAAACCATAGGGAGGGACGGCATTCAGCAAGAGGGGAAAATTGGTTTTGGCCCCAATGTAGAGGCTAATTGGTTTTGGTTCCAATGTAGAGGCTAATTGGTTTTGGTCCCAATGTAGAGGCTAATTGGTTTTGGTTCCAATGTAGAGGTTAATTGGTTTTGGTCCCAATGTAGAGGCTAATTGGTTTTGGTCCCAATGTAGAGGTTAATTGGTTTTGGTCCCAATGTAGAGGTTAATTGGTTTAGGTCCCAATGTAGAGGTTAATTGGTTTTGGTCCCAATGTAGAGGTTAATTGGTTTTGGTCCCAATGTAGAGGCTAATTGGTTTTGGTCCCAATGTAGAGGTTAATTGGTTTAGGTCCCAATGTAGAGGTTAATTGGTTTTGGTCCCAATGTAGAGGTTAATTGGTTTAGGTCCCAATGTAGAGGTTAATTGGTTTTGGTCCCAATGTAGAGGCTAATTGGTTTTGGTCCCAATGTAGAGGTTAATTGGTTTTGGTCCCAATGTAGAGGCTAATTGGTTTTGGTCCCAATGTAGAGGCTAATTGGTTTTGGTCCCAATGTAGAGGTTAATTGGTTTTGGTCCCAATGTAGAGGCTAATTGGTTTTGGTCCCAATGTAGAGGCTAATTGGTTTTGGTCCCAATGTAGAGGCTAATTGGTTTTGGTCATTCCTAGACTGGAGGTTACAACTCCAGCAAACTCACACCGCAGTACTTATGTAGTAACACATTTGTTTCTTCTTGCAAAACCAAATCATTGAGGCGTACTTTGAAACTGTCCTGTTTTCAGAACAAGATACGTGTTTTGGCACAGTTATTGTCATACAGCACAGTAAGAAGTGAATTTGTCCTCCAACAGTGTCATCCATCGGGCCAAGCCTTGGCAGTAGACCAGAAAAACTATGCTGCTCCAAGTCTCCAGTTCACTCTCCATGCAGTACCACCTGGGTGTTCCTACAGCACTTTGTAGAGGTTAGGGGCTCTGAGTCTTCTACTTCTCCCTCATGAAAAAGCAATGAGGTGAGGTGTTGTAAAAAGAGTCTCACTAGAGGTGCTGCACAGCAGACAGAATCTCAGAAGGACTGAATCTGGTTGTATCCAGATTCACTTTCAACCATAAAGGGGAAATCGTTGATTGCTGCATACAATGTTTTGACTTTTAAATTGATGATATTATACCTCATTGATGCCTCATGAGCTTAGTTCAATTGTCGTACCCCATCCGAACCAAGAATATAAGCTTGTTTAACGCCATTGTTTGTAAACAAAGTCATTTTAAAGTAACATTGTACTGCCTCAAAACATGGTTAAAATGAAGATGTTGGTATCATGGATGGTCAGTCCTTGCATCCATAGCTCTGTCTATGAATTTTGAAAGTGGTTATATTTCTCCAGCCACATCCCTCATCGTTTTGTTATTGTTTCAACTGCAGAGTGCCCCTTTAACGTTTAACATGCTCACACTGTTCACAGGATAATTCATTCGGACGCGACACCAGAAAACACCAGGCGCATGACACCACAATTGAGTGTCAAGATGAATATTGTTTCTAACTAAATCCCAGACGACAGTCAGAAGGGCCTATCTGAGGAATGAGAAAAGAGGGAAAAGACTGAGGAAAATAGTTTACCCTTCTATACAGATACAGTAGATATACCATACCCTTCTATACAGTAGATACACAATACCCTTCTATACAGTAGATACACCATACCCTTCTATACAGTAGATATGCCATACCCTTCTATACAGTAGATACACCATACCCTTCTATACAGTAGATATACCATACCCTTCTATACAGTAGATATACCATACCCTTCTATACAGTAGATATACCATACCCTACTATACAGTAGATATACCATACCCTACTATACAGTAGATACACCATACCCTTCTATACAGTAGATATACCATACCCTTCTATACAGTAGATATACCATACCCTTCTATACAGTAGATATACTATACCCTACTACACAGTAGATACACCATACCCTTCTATACAGTAGATACATCATGCCCTTCTATACAGTAGATATACCATACCCTACTATACAGTAGATATACCATACCCTTCTATACAGTAGATATACCATACCCTTCTATACAGTAGATATACAATACCCTACTATACAGTAGATATAGATATTGATTTGATTTGATTTATACCATACCCTTCTATACAGTAGATATACAGTAGATATACAGTAGATATACCATACCCTACTATACAGTAGATATAGATATTGATTTGATTTGATTTGATTTATATACCATACCCTTCTATACAGTAGATACACCATACCCTTCTATACAGTAAATACATCATGCCCTTCTATACAGTAGATATACCATACCCTTCTATACAGTAGATATACCATACCCTTCTATACAGTAGATATACCATACCCTTCTATACAGTAGATATACCATACCCTTCTATACAGTAGATATACAATACCCTTCTATACTATACCATACCCTTCTATACAGTAGATATACCATACCCTACTACACAGTAGATACACCATACCCTTCTATACAGTAGATACATCATGCCCTTCTATACAGTAGATATACCATACCCTACTATACAGTAGATATACCATACCCTTCTATACAGTAGATATACCATACCCTTCTATACAGTAGATATACAATACCCTACTATACAGTAGATATACCATACCCTTCTATACAGTAGATACACCATACCCTTCTATACAGTAGATACATCATGCCCTTCTATACAGTAGATATACCATACTCTTCTATACAGTAGATATACCATACCCTTCTATACAGTAGATATACCATACCCTTCTATACAGTAGATATACCATACCCTTCTATACAGTAGATATACAATACCCTTCTATACAGTAGATATACCATACCCTTCTATACAGTAGATACACCATACCCTTCTATACAGTAGATATACCATACCCTTCTATACAGTAGATATACCATACCCTTCTATACAGTAGATATACCATACCCTTCTATACAGTAGATACACCATACCCTTCTATACAGTAGATACACCATACCCTACTATACAGTAGATATACCATACCCTTCTATACAGTAGGTATACCATACCCTTCTATACAGTAGATATACCATACCCTTCTATACAGTAGATACACCATACCCTTCTATACAGTAGATACACCATGCCCTACTATACAGTAGATACACAATACCCTTCTATACAGTAGATACACCATACCCTTCTATACAGTAGATATACCATACCCTTCTATACAGTAGATACACCATACCCTACTATACAGTAGATACACCATACCCTTCTATACAGTAGATACACCATACCCTTCTATACAGTAGATACACCATACCCTACTATACAGTAGATACACAATACCCTTCTATACAGTAGATACATCATACCCTTCTATACAGTAGATACACCATGCCCTACTATACAGTATATACACCATACCCTACTATACAGTAGATACATCATGCCCTTCTATACAGTAGATACACCATACCCTTCTATACAGTAGATATACCCTCCCCTACTATACAGTAGATACAGTTGTGGCCAAAGGTTTGAGAATGACACAAATATTAATTTCCACAAAGTTTGCTGCTTCAGTGTCTTTAGATATTTTTGTCAGATGTTACTATGGAATACTGAAGTGTAATTACAAGCATTTCATAAGTGTCAATTATATGAAGTTGATGCAAAGAGTCAATATTTGCAGTGTTGACCATTCTTTTTCAAGACCTCTGCAATCCGCCCTGGCATGCTGTCAATTAACTTCTGGGCCACATCCTGAATGATAGCAGCCCATTCTTGCATAATCAATGCTTGGAGTTTGTCAGAATGTGTGGGTTTTTGTTTGTCCACCCGCCTCTTGAGGATTGACCACAAGTTCTCAATGGGATTAAGGTCTGGGGAGTTTCCTGGCCATGGACCCAAAATATCGATGTTTTGTTCCCCGAGCCACTTAGTTATCACTTTTGCCTTTTGGCAAGGTGCTCCATCATGCTTGAAAAGGCATTGTTCGTCACCAAACTGTTCCTGGATGGTTGGGAGAAGTTGCTCTCTGAGGATGTGATGGTACCATTCCTTATTCATGGCTGTGTTCTTAGACAAAATTGTGAGTGAGCCCACTCCCTTGGCTGAGAAGCAACCCCACACATGAATGGTCTCAGGATGCTTTACTGTTGGCATGACACAGGACTGATGGTAGCGCTCAACTTGTCTTCTCCGGAGAAGCTTTTTTCCGGATGCCCCAAACAATCGTAAAGGGGATTTATCAGTGAAAATTACTTTACCCCAGTCCTCAGCAGACCAATCCCTGTACCTTTTGCAGAAAATCAGTCTGTCCCTGATGTTTTTCCTGTAGAGAAGTGGCTTCTTTGCTGCCCTTCTTGACACCAAGCCATTCTCCAAAAGTCTTTGCCTCACTGTACGTGCAGATGCACTCACACCTGCCTGCTGCCATTCCTGAGCAAGCTCTGTGCTGGTGGTGCCCCGATCCTGCAGCTGAATCAACTTTAGGAGACGGTCCTGATGCTTGCTGGACTTTCTTGGGCGCCATGAAGCCTTCTTCACAACAATTGAACTGCTCTCCTTGAAGTTCTTGATGATCCGATAAATGGTTGATTTAGGTGCAATCTTACTGGCAGCAATATCCTTGCCTGTGAAGCCATTTTTGTGCAAAGCAATGATGAGGGCACGTGTTTCCTTGCAGGTAACCATGGTTGACAGAGGAAGAACAATGATTCTAAGCACCACCCTCCTTTTGAAGCTTCCAGTCTGTTATTCAAACTGAATCAGCATGACAGAGTGATCTCCAGCCTTGTCCTCGTCAACACTCACACCTGTGTTAACGAGATAATCACTGACATGATGTCAGTTAGTCATTTTGTGGCAGGGCTGAAATGCAGTGGAAATATTTTTTGGGGATTCGGTTCATTTGCATGGCAAAGAGGGACTTTGCAATTATGATAATCTGATTACTCTTCATAACATTCTGGAGTATATGCAAATTGACATCTTACAAACTGAGGCAGTAGACTTTGTGAAAATGTAATATTTGTGTCATTCTCAAAACTTTTGGCCATGACGGTACACCATAGCCCACTATACAGTAGATACACCATGCCATTATATGACAAGACAATGAATGACTATGACCAGACTATGCCAAGACTATGACCAGACTATATAAGACTATGACAAGACTATACCCGACTACACCAAGACTATACCAGACTATGACAAGACTATACCAGACTACACCAAGACTATACCAGACTATGACAAGACTAGACTATACCAGACTATGACAAGACTATGACAAGACTATACCAAACTACACCAAGACTATACCAGACTATGACAAGACTATGACAAGACTATGCCAGACTATGCCAAGGCTATAAAAGACTATGCCAGACTATGCCAAGGCTATAAAAGACTATGCCAGACTATGCCAAGGCTATAAAAGACTATGACAAGACTATGCCAGACTATGACAAGACTTTGCCAAGACTATGCCAAGACTATGCCAGACTTTGAAAGACTATGAAAGACTATGCCAAGACTATGCCAGACTATGCCAGACTATGAAAAACTATGAAAGACTATGCCAAGACTATGATAAGAGAATGCCAAGACTACGAAAGACTATGCCAGACTATAAAAGACTATGCCAAGACTATGACAAGACAATGCCAACACTATGACAAGACTGTGCCAGACTATGCCAGACTATGCCAGACTCTGAAAGACTAAGACAAGACTATGCAAAGACTATGATAAGACTATGACAGACTATGAAAGACTAAGGCAAGACTAAGACAAGACTATGACAAGACTGTGATAAGACTATGACAAGACTATGCCAAGACTATGAAAGACTAAGACAAGACTATGACAAGACAATGACAAGACTATGACAAGACTATGACAAGACTATGCCAAGACTATGACAAAACTATGACAAAACTATGCCAGACTATTCCAGATTATGCCAGACTATGACAGACTATACCAGACTATGGCAGACTATGCATGACTATGACAGACTATGCCAGACTATGCCAGACTTTGACAGGCTATACCAGACTATGGCAGACTATGCATGACTATGACAGACTATGCCAAACTATGAGAGGCTGTACCAGACTATATCAGACTATGACAGACTATATCAAACTATACAGACTATGACTATATCAGACTATAACAGACTATACCAGACTATGACAGACTATATCAAACTATGACAGACTATATGACTATGACAGACTGTGACAGACTATATCAGACTATGACAGACTATATCAGACTATGACAGACTATATCAGACTATGACAGACTATGACAGACTATATCAGACTATGACAGACTATATCAGAATAAAACAGACTATATCAGACTTTATCAGACTATGAAAGACTATGTCAGACTATATCAGACTATGACAGACTATGACAGACTATGCCAGACTATGAATGACTATGACAGACTATGACAGACTATGTCAGACTATATCAGACTGTGACAGACTATATCAGACTATGACAGACTATATCAGACTATGACAGACTATATCAGACTATGACAGACTATGCCAAGGCTATAAAAGGCTATGCCAGACTATGCCAAGGCTATAAAAGACTATGACAAGACTATGCCAGACTATGACAAGACTTTGCCAAGACTATGCCAAGACTATGAAAGACTATGAAAGACTATGCCAAGACTATGCCAGACTATGAAAGACTATGCCAAGACAATGCCAAGACTATGACAAGACTGTGCCAGACTATGCCAGACTCTGAAAGACTAAGACAAGACAAGACTATGACAAGACTATGAAAGACTATGAAAGACTAAGACACGACTATGCCAAGACTATGAAAGACTATGACAGACTATGAAAGACTATGCCAAGACTATGACAAAACTATGACAAAACTATGCCAGACTATTCCAGATTATGCCAGACTATGACAGACTATACCAGACTATGGCAGACTATGCATGACTATGACAGACTATGCCAGACTATGCCAGACTTTTACAGGCTATACCAGACTATGGCAGACTATGCATGACTATGACAGACTATGCCAAACTATGAGAGGCTGTACCAGACTATATCAGACTATGACAGACTATATCAGACTATATCAGACTATGACATACTATAACAGACTATATCAGACTATGACAGACTATATCAAACTATGACAGACTATGTCAGACTATATCAGACTATGACAGACTATACCAGACTATGACAGACTATATCAGACTATGACAGACTATATCAGACTATGACAGACTATATCAGAATAAAACAGACTATATCAGACTATATCAGACTATGAAAGACTATGACAGACTATGTCAGACTATATCAGACTATGACAGACTATGACAGACTATGACAGACTATGTCAGACTATGCCAGACTATGTCAGACTATATCAGTGACAGACTATATCAGACTATGACAGACTATATCAGACTATGACAGACTATGCCAAGGCTATAAAAGGCTATGCCAGACTATGCCAAGGCTATAAAAGACTATGACAAGACTATGCCAGACTATGACAAGACTTTGCCAAGACTATGCCAAGACTATGAAAGACTATGAAAGACTATGCCAAGACTATGCCAGACTATGAAAGACTATGCCAAGACAATGCCAAGACTATGACAAGACTGTGCCAGACTATGCCAGACTCTGAAAGACTAAGACTATGACAAGACTATGAAAGACTATGAAAGACTAAGACACGACTATGCCAAGACTATGAAAGACTAAGACAAGTCTATGACAAGACTATGAAAGACTATGACAGACTATGACAGACTATGCCAAGACTATGACAAAACTATGACAAAACTATGCCAGACTATTCCAGATTATGCCAGACTATGACAGACTATACCAGACTATGGCAGACTATGCATGACTATGACAGACTATGCCAGACTATGCCAGACTTTGACAGGCTATACCAGACTATGGCAGACTATGCATGACTATGACAGACTATGCCAAACTATGAGAGGCTGTACCAGACTATACCAGACTATGCCAGACTATGACAGACTATGACAGACTATATCAAACTATGACAGACTATGTCAGACTATATCAGACTATGACAGACTATATCAAACTATGACAGACTATGTCAGACTATGACAGACTATACCAGACTATGACAGACTATATCAGACTATGACAGACTATATCAGACTGTGCATGACTATATCAGACTGTGACAGACTATATCAGACTATATCAGACTATGACAGACTATATCAGACTATATCAGACTATAGCAGACTATATCAGACTATGACATAATATATCAGACTATATCAGAATATGACAGACTATGACAGACTATATCAAACTAAGACAGACTATATTAAACTATGGCAGACTATATCAGACTTTATCAGACTATGACAGACTATATTAGACTATGGCAGACTATATCAGACTATATCAGACTATGACAGACTATATTAGACTATGGCAGACTATGACAGACTATATTAGACTATGACAGACTATATTAGACTATGGCAGACTATATCAGACTATGACAGACTATATTAGACTATGGCAGACTATATCAGACTATATCAGACTATATCAGACTATGGCAGACTATGACAGACTATATTCGACTATGGCAGACTATGACAGACTATATCAGACTATGACAGACTATATTAGACTATGACAGACTATATTAGACTATATCAGACTGTGACAGACTATATCAGACTATGGCAGACTATGACATACTATATCAGACCATGACAGAATATATCAGACTATATCAGACTATGACATACTATATCAGACTATGGCAGACTATGGCAGACTATATTAGACTATGGCAGACTATGACAGACTATATTAGACTATGGCAGACTATATCAGACTATGACATACTATATCAGACTATATCAGACTATGGCAGACTATGACAGACTATATTAGACTATGGCAGACTAGAGACACACTAAGAGACACACTAAGAGACAAATCAACAGACAGCATCCATGCTGCATAGGAAGGCCAACACAGCAGTCTTTCCTGAAGCAACCCAAGGTTTTCTCTGTGCAGTAGGAAGGGTGCGTCACTTGAGTGGGTTGAGTCACAGACGTGATCTTCCGGTCCGGGTTGGAGCCCCCCTCGGGTTTGTGCCGTGGGTGAGATCTTCGTGGGCAATACTCGGCCTTGTCTCAGGGTAGTAGGTTGGTGGTTGAAGATATCCCTCTAGTGGTGTGGGGGCTGTGCTTTGGCAAAGTGGATGGGGTTATATCCTTCCTGTTTGGCCCTGTCCGGGGATATCGTCAGGGATAGTGTCTCCCGACCCCTCCTGTCTCAGCCTCTAGTTTTTATGCTGCAATAGTTTTTGTCGAGGGGCTAGGGGTAGTCTGTTATATCTTCAGTATTTATCCTGTCTAATCCTGTGTCCTGTGAATTTAGGTATGCTCCCTCTAATTCTCTCTCTCTCTTCTCTCTCTCTCTTTCTCTCAGAGGACCTAAGCCCTAGGACCATGCCTCAGGACTACCTGTCCTGATGACTCCTTGCTGTCCCCAGTCCACTTGGTCGTGCTGCTGCCCAGTTTCAACTGTTCTGCCTGTGGCTATGGAACCCTGACCTGTTCACTGGACGTGCTACCTGTCCCAGACCTGCTGTTTTTGACTCGCTCTCTACCGCACCTGCTGTCTCTAACTCTGAATGATCGGCTATGAAAAGACAACTGACATTTACTCCTGAGGTGCTGACCTGTTTCACCCTCTACAACCACTGTGATTATTATTATCAGACTCTGCTGGTCATCTATGAACGTTTGAACATCTTGGCCATGTTCTATAATAGTCTCCACAAGGCACAGCCAGAAGAGGACTGGCCACCCCTCATAGCCTGGTTCCTCTCTAGGTTTCTTCCTAGGTTCCCGCCTTTCTAGGGAGTTTTTCCTAGCCACCAGGCTTCTACATCTGCATTGCTTGCTGTTTGGGCTTTTAGGCTGGGTTTCTGTACAGCACTTTGTGACATCGGCTGGTGTAAAAAGGGCTTTATATATACATTTGATTGATTGTCTCCTCTGGGCAGTAGTCTCCTCTGGGGAGTAGTCTCAGATATCCCAGACCTTAGAGCAACGTAAACTAGGCAACAGCTGGAGCGTTGGTACATCCCCGGAAGCAACCAGACGATATGGGCAGAGACAGAAGGATCTACTAATACTCTGTCTATTTAGTCTGTTCATCATTAGCCAAGGGATAGTCAATGCAGACTGCTCATCATTAGCCAAGGGATAGTCTATGCAGTCTGCTCATCATTAGCCAAGGGATAGTCAATGCAGACTGCTCATCATTAGCCAAGGGATAGTCTATGCAGACTGCTCATCATTAGCCAAGGGATAGTCTATGAAGACTGCTCATCATTAGCCATGGGATAGTCTATGCAGACTGCTCATCATTAGCCAAGGGATAGTCTATGCAGACTGCTCACCTTTAGCCAAGGGATAGTCTATGCAGACTGCTCATCATTAGCCAAGGGATAGTCTATGCAGACTGCTCATCATTAGCCAAGGGATAGTCTATGCAGACTGCTCAACATTAGCCAAGGGATAGTCTATGCAGACTGCTCACCTTTAGCCAAGGGATAGTCTATGCAGACTGCTCATAATTAGCCAAGGGATAGTCTATGCAGTCTGCTCATCATTAGCCAAGGGATAGTCTATGCATACTGCTCATAATTAGCCAAGGGATAATCTATGCAGACTGCTCATCATTAGCCATGGGATAGTCTATGCAGACTGCTCATAATTAGCCAAAGGATAGTCTATGCAGACTGCTCATAATTAGCCAAGGGATAGTCTATGCAGACTGTTCACCTTTAGCCAAGGGATAGTCTACGCAGTCGGCTCACCTTTAGCCAGGGGATAGTCTACGCAGTCGGCTCACCTTTAGCCAGGGGATAGTCTACGCAGTCGGCTCACCTTTAGCCAGGGGATAGTCTATGCAGACTGTTCACCTTTAGCCAAGGGATAGTCTATGCAGTCTGCTCATCATTAGCCAAGGGATAGTCTATGCAGTCTGCTCATCATTAGCCAAGGGATAGTCTATGCCAGGTGTCAAACTCAAGGCTCATTCAATCCAGCCTGCGGAACAATGTTGTAGAAATCATAATATACCTATATTTATAGCCTCTTCACTCTGTCCAGCTTGCTAACAGTCATAGAAACGAAAGCTAGACAGTCAGGGAGAATACATTTTTATTTGATGTTTTTGACAGCGAGGAAATATAACATTTTAAATGCGGTCCACCGCATATGGGCAGAGACAGAAGGATCTACTAATACTCTGTCTATTTAGTCTGTTCATCATTAGCCAAGGGATAGTCAATGCAGACTGCTCATCATTAGCCAAGGGATAGTCTATGCAGTCTGCTCATCATTAGCCAAGGGATAGTCAATGCAGACTGCTCATCATTAGCCAAGGGATAGTCTATGCAGACTGCTCATCATTAGCCAAGGGATAGTCTATGAAGACTGCTCATCATTAGCCATGGGATAGTCTATGCAGACTGCTCATCATTAGCCAAGGGATAGTCTATGCAGACTGCTCACCTTTAGCCAAGGGATAGTCTATGCAGACTGCTCATCATTAGCCAAGGGATAGTCTATGCAGACTGCTCATCATTAGCCAAGGGATAGTCTATGCAGACTGCTCAACATTAGCCAAGGGATAGTCTATGCAGACTGCTCACCTTTAGCCAAGGGATAGTCTATGCAGACTGCTCATAATTAGCCAAGGGATAGTCTATGCAGTCTGCTCATCATTAGCCAAGGGATAGTCTATGCATACTGCTCATAATTAGCCAAGGGATAATCTATGCAGACTGCTCATCATTAGCCATGGGATAGTCTATGCAGACTGCTCATAATTAGCCAAAGGATAGTCTATGCAGACTGCTCATAATTAGCCAAGGGATAGTCTATGCAGACTGTTCACCTTTAGCCAAGGGATAGTCTACGCAGTCGGCTCACCTTTAGCCAGGGGATAGTCTACGCAGTCGGCTCACCTTTAGCCAGGGGATAGTCTACGCAGTCGGCTCACCTTTAGCCAGGGGATAGTCTATGCAGACTGTTCACCTTTAGCCAAGGGATAGTCTATGCAGTCTGCTCATCATTAGCCAAGGGATAGTCTATGCAGTCTGCTCATCATTAGCCAAGGGATAGTCTATGCCAGGTGTCAAACTCAAGGCTCATTCAATCCAGCCTGCGGAACAATGTTGTAGAAATCATAATATACCTATATTTATAGCCTCTTCACTCTGTCCAGCTTGCTAACAGTCATAGAAACGAAAGCTAGACAGTCAGGGAGAATACATTTTTATTTGATGTTTTTGACAGCGAGGAAATATAACATTTTAAATGCGGTCCACCGGACCTCGGGGAAGAAGGATTGCGCTCCTGTGGAGAAAATTTGTTTGACACCCCTGGTCTATGCAGACAGCTCATCAAGAGAAGGCTTGATTTACTTGGTTGATATGGCAGTATGCACCCCGCTAGAGGCTATACTGATTACTCTGCATATTAATTTGGTCAGTGCATTTATCTAGCCTTTCTCTTTTGTCTATGAGGAGGATGGAGGCTGATGACACTGGGGAAAAGCTGGCAGAGAAAGTACTTTCCTGTAGAAGTATCTTATATCACTTATAACGGCTTCCCTGTGCTCCTAGGTCTGAAGGAAACATGCTTCAGAGTGACTGCTAACGGCTTCCCTGTGCTCCTAGGTCTGAGAGAAACATGCTTCACAGTGACTGCTAACGGCTTCCCTGTGCTCCTAGGTCTGAAGGAAACATGCTTCACAGTGACTGCTAACGGCTTCCCTGTGCTCCTAGGTCTGAAGGAAACATGCTTCACAGTGACTGCTAACGGCTTTCCTGTGCTCCTAGGTCAGAAGGAAACATGCTTCACAGTGACTGCTAACGGCTTCCCTGTGCTCCTAGGTCTGAAGGAAACATGCTTCACAGTGACTGCTAACGGCTTCCCTGTGCTCCTAGGTCTGAGAGAAACATGCTTCACAGTGACTGCTAACGGCTTCCCTGTGCTCCTAGGTCTGAAGGAAACATGCTTCACAGTGACTGCTAACGGCTTCCCTGTGCTCCTAGGTCTGAAGGAAACATGCTTCACAGTGACTGCTAACGGCTTCCCTGTGCTCCTAGGTCTGAAGGAAAAACATGCTTCACAGTGACTGCTCACAGCTTCCCTGTGCTCCTAGGTCTGAAGGAAACATGCTTCACAGTGACTGCTAACGGCTTCCCTGTGCTCCTAGGTCTGAAGGAAACATGCTTCACAGTGACTGCTAACGGCTTCCCTGTGCTCCTAGGTCTGAAGGAAACATGCTTCACAGTGACTGCTAACGGCTTCCCTGTGCTCCTAGGTCTGAAGGAAACATGCTTCACAGTGACTGCTAACGGCTTCCCTGTGCTCCTAGGTCTGAAGGAAACATGCTTCACAGTGACTGCTAACTGCTTCCCTGTGCTCCTAGGTCTGAAGGAAACATGCTTCACAGTGACTGCTAACTGCTTCCCTGTGCTCCTAGGTCTGAAGGAAACATGCTTCACAGTGACTGCTCACAGCTTCCCTGTGCTCCTAGGTCTGAAGGAAACATGCTTCACAGTGACTGCTAACGGCTTCCCTGTGCTCCTAGGTCTGAAGGAAACATGCTTCACAGTGACTGCTAACTGCTTCCCTGTGCTCCTAGGTCTGAGAGAAACATGATTGACAAAGAAAACGTATTTGTTGTATGTTTGTCAGCAAAACCATTATCCTAAAATCATTAATTATTCATATTATTCCTGTGCTTGCTAATTTTGCCAAGTGTGATTAATATTTGGTTTGGTTTAGTTCCATCACAGACTTCAAACTGTCTGATGTGTGTTTTATGTGTGCTGCTGATAATTGCACAGTGAGATAATATTTGGTTGGCTGTATAGCTCAGGACCCTAAGCAGGAAGAAAATGCACACCAATGACAAATGAAAGTCAAACCCAATTAGTTAAGTTCAGTTCTTTGAACACAACTCTTGCAAAGCACAAAACCTGAGGTTACCCCCTCCTGTAGGTGTTCCACAAAGCACTGAACTGAGGTTACCCCCTCCTGTAGGTGATCCACACCCCTCCTGTAGGTGATCCACAAAGCACTGAACTGAGGTTAACCCCTCCTGTAGGTGACCCATAAAGCACTGAACTGAGGTTACCCCCTCCTGTAGGTGATCCACAAAGCACAAAACCTGAGGTTACCCCCTCCTGTAGGTGATCCACAAAGCACTGAACTGAGGTTACCCCCTTCTGTAGGTGTTCCACAAAGCACAAAACCTGAGGTTACCCCCTCCTGTAGGTGATCCACAAAGCACTGAACTGAGGTTACCCCCTCCTGTAGGTGATCCACAAAGCACTGAACTGAGGTTACCCCCTTCTGTAGGTGTTCCACAAAGCACAAAACCTGAGGTTACCCCCTCCTGTAGGTGTTCCACAAAGCACAAAACCTGAAGTTACCCCCTCCTGTAGGTGATCCACAAAGCACTGAACTGAGGTTACCCCCTCCTGTAGGTGATCCACAAAGCACTGAACTGAGGTTACCCCCTCCTGTAGGTGATCCACAAAGCACTGAACTGAGGTTACCCCCTCCTGTAGGTGATCCACAAAGCACTGAACTGAGGTTACCCCTCCTGTAGGTGATCCACAAAGCACTGAACTGAGGTTACCCCTCCTGTAGGTGATCCACAAAGCACTGAACTGAGGTTACAAAGCACTGAACTGAGGTTACCCCCTCCTGTAGGTGATCCACAAAGCACTGAACTGAGGTTACCCCCTCCTGTAGGTGATCCACAATGTATTCAGCTCCTGTAACACACATGTTCAAAGAGCCCAAGACAGACAAACAATTCAGCCTTTTCCATATTCAAAAAAATATACTGTTTCACTCAAACTCTGTTTACGGTCTTTCAAGACGGAGTAGCTCTTGCAGTGGACATGGACATACTGTATAGACATTTAAAAAAAATAAAAAATCTGAATAAAGGATTGCTATCAAATCCATTTGTGTAATACATTGTCAAAACAGGAATTTCTTCACAATTATCAAACAGTGACGTGCCCGTCACAATCTGTATTTCTAACAGCATTAGCTAAGCAACACAAGGGGGGTCTTCTGAATGCAGTGGTATATTTTCAGCACACACAGCAGACAAGACGAGGGAAGTCAGTAGGGCTCATGGAGAAGCATCTTGTAAGAACTCCCCGCTGGTGTGATGATGATGAACAGGGATGAGAGCAGGAGAGTGGCGGCGCCCACAGAGGTGGGATCCACAGGCACCGTCTGTCTGATGTTACTGGAGGCGGCGTGGCACACGCTAGCCAGGGTGGAATTCCATGATGGAAATGAAAGGAAGCAGCGCTGGCAGGAGCGCTGGGACTTCCATTTTGCCACTACACAGGGGAGTGTCCTCAGGAGACGACTGGCTGTGAGGTTGACTGACAGTCAGCCCTGTGTGTTGGGCGCGTGTGTAATGTTTCATTTATCACCTGGGAGATCTGGTAGGAGATCAGTTAACGTAGATCAAAACAGTCCTGATCTACACGTTCTGTGGAGCAAACTAAAACTAACTTCTAAAACATATCAGGCTAGTGTTGAAAGTCTAATGCAGAGGAGAAACCAGATTCTCTCTAGTCTAAATAAATAATGATTCCAGGCTGGCAGAAGCATATCCTCAGAAGAATATCAAGGCTGTACTTTATCTCATTGTCAATTTAGACACATTCTACATCCCTACTTACTGTAGAACAAAACCTGGTCTGATATCCAGCACCAGTCAAAAGTGTGGACACACCTACCCTTTCAAGTGTTTTTATTTATTTATACTATTTTATACATTGTAGAATGATAGTGGAGACATCGAAACTATGAAATAACACATGGAATCATGTAGTAACCAAAAAAGTGTTAAACAAATCAAAATATATTTTATATTTGAGATTCTTCAAAGTAGTCACCCTTTGCCTTGATGACAGCTTTGCACACTTTTGGCATTCTCTCAACCACCTTCATGAGGTAGTCACCTGGAATGCATTTCAATGAATGCATTTGAGCCAATCAGTTGTGTTGTGACAAGGTACGGTTGGTATACAGAAGGTAGCCCTATTTGGAAAAAGACCAAGTCCATATTATGGCAAGAACAGCTCAAATAAGCAAAGAGAAACAACAGTCCATCATCGACTTTAAGATATCAAGGTCAGTCAATGGAACATTTCAAGAACTTTGAAAGTTTCTTCAAGTGCACTCGCAAAAACCATCAATCGCTATGATGAAAGTGGCTCTCATGAAGACCGCCACAGGAAAGGAAGATCTAGAGTTACCTCTGCTGCAGAGGATATGTTCATTAGAGTTAACAGCGCCTCAGATTGTAGCCTAAATAAATGCTTCACAGAGTTCAAGTAACAGATACATCTCCACATCAACTGTTCAGAGGAGACTGCGTGAATCAGGACATCATGGTGTTGGGGTGCTTTGCTGGTGACACTGTCAGGGATTTATTAGAATTCAAGGCACACTTAACCAGCAAGGCACACTTAACCAGATTTTAAAATAACTACCTCATCTCTGTACCCCTCACATGCAATTATCTATAAGGTCGCTCAGTGAATTTCAAACACAGATTTAACCACAAAGACCAGGGAGGTTTTCCAATGCCTAGCAAAGAAGATCACCTATTGGTAGATTGGTCAACAACAACAACAAAAAAACAGACATTGAAAATCCCTTTGAGCATGGTGAAGTTATTAATTACACTTTGGATGGTCTATCAATACACCCAGTCACTACAAAGATACAGGCGTCCTTCCTAACTCAATTACCGGAGAGGAAGGAAAACGCTCAGGGATTTCACAAAGATGCAAATGGTGACTTTAAAACAGTTACAGAGTTTAATGGCTGTGGTAGGAGAACACTGAGGATGGATCAACAACATTGTAGTTACTCCACTATACTAACCTAAATGACAGAGTTGAATGGCTGTGGTAGGAGAACACTGAGGATGGATCAACAACAGTAGTTACTCCACTATATTAACCTAAATGACAGAGTTGAATGGCTGTGAAGGAGAACACTGAGGATGGATCAACAACATTGTAGTTACTCCACTATAAACCTAAATGACTTCTATATTGGTTTCCAATAAGTCACTAAAAGTAAAGCTGACAAAACAATTGGCAAAGGAATTATGTCCTGAATACAAAGCATTATGTTTGGAGCAAATCCAACACATCACTGAGCGCCTCTCTTCATATTTCCAATCATAGTGGTGGCTGCATCATGTTATGGGTATGCAAGGACAAGGAGGGTTTTTTTAATGATAAAAAGAAACAGAATGGAGCTAAACACTGGCAAAATCCTTAAAGTAAACCTGGTTCAATCTGCTTTCAACAGACACTGGGAGACAAATTCACCTTTCAGCAGGACAATAACCTAAAACACAAGGCCAAATATACACTGGAGTTGCTTTCCAAGACCACATTGAATATTCCTGAGTGGCCGAGTTACAGTTATGACTTAAATCAGCTTGAAAATCTATGTCAAGACTTGAAAATGGCTGACTAGCAATGATGAACAACCAACTTGCAAATATTGTACAATCCAGGTGTGCAACGCTCTTAGAGCGCCAAAGGTGTATTGTCTCAGGGGTGTGAATACTTATGTAAATGAGATATTTCTGTATTTCATTTTCAATATATTTGCTAAAATATCTGAAAACATGTTTTCACTTTGTCATTATGGGGTATTGTGTGTAGAATTCAGGCTGTAACAACAAAACGTGGAATATATGCCACTCCAAATTGAGCTCAGGTGCACCCAATTTCCTTTGATTATCCTTGAGATGTCACTACAACTTGATTGGAGTCCACCTGTGGCCAATTCAATTGTTTGGACATGATTTAGAAAACACTTCTAGAGTGTTGAAAGTTTCCAAGAGCACAGTGGTCTCCATCATTGGTAAATGGAAACAAAATATGGAACTACCCAGAGAGTGGCCAGATGGAAGCCACTCCTGAGAAAAGGCACATGACAGCACGCCTGGAGTTTACAAAAAGACACGTGAAAGATTCAGAGCAAAAACGTAAAAAAATTAACTCTTTGGCCTGAATGCAAAATGCTGTGTCTGGAGAAAATCAGGCACAGCTCATCAACCCATCCCTACTGTGAAGTATGGTGGTGGCAGCATCATGCTATGGGGATGCTTTCCAGCTGCAGGGACACGGAGTCTGGTAAGGATAGAGGGAACAATGAATGGAACCAAATACAAGCAAAACATTGATGAGAACAAGATTCACATTCCAACAGGATAATGACCCCAAGCATACAGTCAAAGCAACGCTAGAACAGATTCAGAACAAGAATGTGAAAGTCCTTTAGTGGCCCAGCCAAAGCCCAGACTTGAATCCCCATGGAAAATCTGTGGAAAAACTTGAAGATTGCTCTTCAAGGCCAATCCCCATCTAATTTAACAGAGATTGAAAAAATCTGCAAGGAAGAATGGGAGAAAATCCCCAAATCCAGATGTGCAAAGCTGATCCAGACATCCCCAAGACGACCAAAAGCAGATCCAGACATCCCTAAGACAACTCAAAGCTGATACAGACAAACACAAGATGACTCAAAGCTGATCCAGACAAACCCAAGATGACTCATAGCTGTAATAGCCACCAAAGGTGCTTCTACAAAGTATTGACTCAGGGGTGTGAATACTTATTGAAAATGAAACACAGATTTAATTGACATACTGTAAATGCACTAAGATTTCTAAAAACATGTTTTCACTTTGTCGTTATGGAGTATTTTATGTAGATATATTTATTTATATTTATCCATTCTGAATTCAGGCTGTAACAATAAAATGTGGATTAAGTCAAGGGGTGTGAAAACTCTGATGGTACTACATATATTGTTTGTAGGCTTGTTGGGCTTTTATGAATGGTTTATTTCTATGTGTTGGGCTGGATCTGAGATGATTCTTTACAGAGTCAAGTATATTTGTCCAGGTCTCAATTGTTCCCTGATTTGCACCATGTATTCCTGCTGTCGCTAATTATAAATGTAGTAACTTCTAATAGTAACTGTAGCCCTTGGCGAATTGGGAGTCAGGTGATTGCCATCTAAGAGTCAGCAGTAATCGTCTCTGATTAATTGATTCAAGGAGCCATTATCGTTAAGTAACAGATGCAAAGCATTGGAATATTTACATTCATGTACATGAAAATTAATTGAATCACTTTGCCCCAAAAGCATTTAACTGCAGGGCTGTCCCACATCATATGGAGGAATGTGTCTACCTGATTTAGGGGACACAGTGAATAGTTGAAAGTTCTGGCCAATTTCATCAAAAAAAACGTTTTTTTGGTGTCAAATACAGTCTGTATAAGTGTATACATTGATGGTTCGGATTATGGGATGCCAAGATCATATTTTTACATATTCTGTTCCAGTTAAATGGTTGTTCAGATTCAATAAGATCTGTGTACCATACTTTAATGGCTAGCTCAGAATAAGAGCTTTCCAAAAGGGAGATCTTTTCTTTGGGAGCCCAGATCATTTATTTATAAATCACATCATTGGATGGTTTGCAAATTGTATTTCCCAAGGGACTCTAGGCCAGCATTGCTGACCTACGTTGTAAATATAGAAAAAATAAACAATTTGCCTGGTAATGTGTACAGTATGTCTTTTAAATCCTGGAATGTTCTCAAACCATTACTGTCCATGATTTCGGCAAGGGGTACGGATTCCACATTTGGACCATTGGGGAGGGGGGTGCAAAAGGCCACCCGCCAGATCACACGGCATGACATTTTGATTCCCAGTAACAATGTTCTTCCAGGGCAATAGGAGACTCCATATTACATTGGTTAAGGGATATATCAGTGGAGACAACCTCTTCCAGGACAATAGGAGACTCCATATTACATTGGTTAAGGGATATATCAGTGGAGACCACCTCTTCCAGGGTAATAGGAGACCCCATATTACATTGGTTAAGGAATATATCAGTGGAGACCACCTCTTCCAGGGCAATAGGAGACTCCATATTACATTGTTTAAGGGATATATCAGTGGAGACCACCTCTTCCAGGGCAATAGGAGACTCCATATTACATTGGTTAAGGGATATATCAGTGGAGACCACCTCTTCCAGGGCAATAGGAGACTCCATATTACATTGGTTAAGGGATATATCAGTGGAGACCACCTCTTCCAGGGCAATAGGAGACACCATATTTCTCACTATACTCAGCCAGGGTGCAGAATAATCATGTCTAAACCAATTTATGATGGGGTGAAATGCTTGTGTCTGGAAATACAATTTAAAGTTTGATACGGATAGTCCTCGCTCTTCCCCTCTTTGTATGTTTGTTCATTTTTAACCGGGCTCACTTACCTTGCTCTCATATATATATATATTGGCACAGCGGTCTAAGGCAATGCATCTCAGTGCAAGAGGCATCACTAGAGTTCCTGGTTCGATTCCATGCTGTATCACACCCAGCCATGATTGAGTCCCAGAGGGCGGCGCACAGCGTGGTCCGGGTTTGGCCGTCATTGTAAATAAGAATTTGTTCTTAATTGACTTGCCTAGTTAAATAACGTTTCAATTAAAAATACACACTTTTAAACCACATTATGGATTTCAACTGGGATTCAATTGGTAGATGGAGTCTTCCCTCAGGGTTGACAGAGGCAGTAGGGCAGATTTGGTTAGATTTATTTAGTTGAGATGGAGCTGAATTTGTCTATGATCTTCAAAGCTCTTGGGAGGAATTAGGATACACTGTCTAGATAAAGATATCGTCGGCGTATAATGATATGCTATGATCCGTAGATTTGAGATATTGGTGTAATTTTTGGATTGTCGAATTGCCTGGGCCAGGGTCTCCCTAGACAAAAACAGCAGAAGTGAGATTGGATCACCTTGCCTTCTACTTATAGGGTATGAATACTTTCTGAAGGCACTGTCTAAGACAAATACATGATTTTTCCCCAACAAAAATCAGGGAGAGGGTATCAACACTTCTAATTCGGGTGAAACTAACATTTACCTGCTATGCTGAACAGTCAAGCAGAGGTTGGTTACCTTCAGTAATCGCTCTTAATAAAATCCCAGTACTTAATAAAACATATAGAATGCTAGATCTAGACAAACAAGGACACAGCAGTGATCTGAGATTCAGCACCATGGACCACGGCAGAATCAAAATCCTGGAATCGGAGGTTCTGCACAACATGAACAGCGACCATGCAATGGCTGGTAGAACCCATTGGATAAAGGAAGGAAGACAAATCCAGGAAGACAGAGGGCTGAATTGGAAGACTCCCGCACCAACTATCTTCTATGCGACTTTCTGTGTCTCAGAGCAAGTATTAACCAATCCCAGCACACATTTCTATTTCATATTTTGAAAAACAAAAAAAGGTTTGCACACTTTAACATCCTTATTGATCAGACATGATTCATGTTTTGCTATATTATGTGAAACGTCTGTTCGCATGTGAACAATCCACATCCGTCAGGCTGTTTGATTTGCAGTATGCAAGACAATAACCCTAGTTGACTCCCGCTAAATTTGAATTCTATAAGTGCAGACAGGGGTTTGCGTGATATGACACACCAACCCCCCCCACCTATATGTCTAATTCTTTCAGATGCCATTGAATGCTCAAGAGAGAGAATAGACACTTAACAATCTTGTAATAGTTCAGATGGTAGTGATACAGACTGTCTGGTCAGAGTAAGACCACAGTCACCTTTAACAGCTCAAATGTTTCTTTGACACCCATTTCAACATGAGACAGGCTCCTCATGTTGCTCTACAACTGCACATGTCAATACAAGAGGCCAATACAAGTGGCGTTATTGTGGAAAGCCTAATCTTTAAAAAGAGATTAACTTATCCCACAAGGAATTTTTAAAAAGGAGCTACACGTCATATTTTTGAGGCCAGCAAATCTCGTCAAATAAAGCCTGTGGCAGTAGCACAATGGGTTAGTGTGTGGCTCAGGTCTAGTCAATTTGACAACAGCCAGTCTGTCTTTTAAGGACCAATAAGAGGTTTTGGGGGTAAAATATTGTATAACATCATTCTACTATTACTGTAGATAATGTATTTTAATATACTCTGACATTTCTAATGCTTGTTTGCAGGACATAAAATGTACTTTTTGGTACAAAAGCCACTGTGACAGGATGATTTATTATTATTATTTGTAATCTACCAGGCACTCAGATTTTTTTTTACAAGCCAAAATATTTTTTCCACAAAAATTACACCAACAAAACACAAAAAAACAGATGAGCATGCTTTGTAATGTTTCTAAAACAATAAGTGTATTACTAGTAAGAAGTAAATTGGTATATTGATTAATTTAATTTTTAACCAAAATATCAGAGACAAAAATGTTCACCTGCACCTTTAAGGGCGGGAGGGTTACCGTGGCAGCGCAAATCAGTATTGTTTCTGCCTGTGAGATTGACTAGTAGAAGCGTGGCCTTCTCTTCCCAAGCAGTTGAAACTCAAACATAGAAAAACAACCTAGTTTGTGAACAAAACAATGTAAATAGCCAAAAAATACAAGGACAGGGTTTCACTTCAGTAGACTTTCTTTTCAAGTAAATTAGACCAACTTTTATGCCTGTGCACAGCGCTTCTAAAAATGTAATCTTTCACTCAGCTCTTCACGTGCGTACAGTCCCCCAGCCAGGCTGTGTTGCAGAGCGAGGTGGAATAGGCTATATATTACCAGCTATGAAACAAAAACGGCAGAAATATTTTGAAAACAGCAAGTGCAGCATATATGTCACTGTAAATGTGATCAAACTTGACTTTTTATATTCACAAATGCAAGTGAAATACTTGCACTGTGAAGTCCTGACCACCCGGCGACATGGCTGGGGGAAAAAAAATCCACATTTGGCAGGCGTTCATTTTAGGCCCTGATTGTTTGCCTCCATTTATTGGGATGGTTGGACATCGTAGTAATGGTTCTCTTCAACGGGTGGTGCTGAAGGATCCATTCCACTCTGCTTCATTTGGACGGCGATGTCAAATAGGTAGTCATAACATTCACACCTGGAACAAGACACGCGGATAACCCACTACCACACAAACCTCTAGAAAGCACCAATGATGCATTTAAAACAGTGATACATTCAGTCTAAATGACACATTCACAGTAATACTTCTACAAACATTACTTTTAGACTATTTATAATTAATTATTATTCACTTCTATAAAAGTATTACTTCTATAAAACATTGTGTTACTTCATAGTTATTCATTAACTCACATGGTCTTGGCTTTCTCCCAGGACTCCCCCCACACGTAGACGCCGTGGCGCCGGACGAGGACCGCACAGGAGTCTGGGTACTGCTCCATGGCCAGCGCCATGCGCTCCTTCAGGTCCCGCTCCTCCGGGGTGTTCTCAATGATGGGGACCACCAGGGTTTCATCATATCTACACACACACACGTCAACGTCAGTGTGTGAGCAGAATGCATAGTCAATAGGGCCACTATCTAAAATCAAGTGTCAGTCTCCCCTGGATGAAAATGTGCCAGAATTGACAGGAGTTACAAGGTAACATCTGGATTCCCACATTAATTTCCATAAACTGCCGGGGCTGGACTGTTTCAGTACAGACATTCACACTGTAGCACATTGGCAGGTAGCTTAGTGATTAGAGTGTTGGGCCAGTAACCGTAAGATTGCTGGATCGAATCCCTGAGCTGACAAGGTAAAAATCTGTCATTCTGCCCCTGAACAAGGCAGTTAACCCACTGTTCCCTGGGTACCGAAGATGTAGATGTTGATTAAGGCAGCCCCCCGCACATCTGATTCAGAGGGGTTGGGTTAAATGTTGAATTCATTCATTTGGACAACTGACTAGGTATCCCCTTTCCCATTGAGCACTTATACGGCCGTCGTTGGCGCTGGAGGTGCCCTCGCCAGGGCCCAGCTCGTAGTTGGTGCTGGAGGTGTCCTCGCAACCTGCCTGCCTGGAGGTGTCCTAGCCACGTGCCCACCTGTAGTTGGTGCTGGAGGTAGGTGTCCTCACAACCTGCCCGCCCGTAGTTGGTGCTGGAGGTGTCCTCACCACGTACCGACCCGTAGTTGGTGCTGGAGGTGTCCCTGCCATGTGCCTACCCGCAGTTGGTGCTGGAGGTGTCCTAGCCATGTGCCTACCCGTAGTTGGTGCTGGATGTGTCCTAGCCATGTGCCCACCCGTAGTTGGTGCTGGATGTGTCCTCTCCACGTGCCCACCCGTAGTTGGTGCTGGAGGTGTCCTAGCCATGTGCCCACCCGTAGTTGGTGCTGGAGGTGTCCTAGCCATGTGCCTACCTGGTGCTGGAGGTGTCCTAGCCATGTGCCCACCTGTAGTTGGTGCTGGAGGTGTCCTAGCCATGTGCCCACCTGTAGTTGGTGTCCACGTGCCCACCCGTAGTTGGTGCCGGAGGTGTCCTAGCCACGTGTCGACCCGTAGTTGGTGCTGGAAGTGTCCTAGCCACGTGCCGACCCGTAGTTGGTGCTGGAGGTGTTCTCGCCACGTGCCCACCCGTAGTTGGTGCTGGAGGTGTCCTAGCCACGTGCCGACCCGTAGTTGGTGCTGGAGGTGTCCCTGCCACATGCCCTCCCCTAGTTGGTGCTGGAGGTGTCCCTGCCATGTGCCCACCCGTAGTTGGTGCTGGAGGTGTCCTAGCCATGTGCCCACCCGTAGTTGGTGCTGGAGGTGTCCTAGCCATGTGCCTACCTGGTGCTGGAGGTGTCCTAGCCATGTGCCCACCTGTAGTTGGTGCTGGAGGTGTCCTAGCCATGTGCCCACCTGTAGTTGGTGCTGGAGGTGTCCTAGCCATGTGCCCACCTGTAGTTGGTGCTGGAGGTGTCCTAGCCATGTGCCCACCTGTAGTTGGTGCTGGAGGTGTCCTCTGGAGGTGTCCTAGCCATGTGCCCACCTGTAGTTGGTTCTGGAGGTGTCCTAGCCACGTGCCCACCTGTAGTTGGTTCTGGAGGTGTCCTAGCCACGTGCCCACCTGTAGTTGGTTCTGGAGGTGTCCTAGCCACGTGCCCACCTGTAGTTGGTTCTGGAGGTGTCCTAGCCACGTGCCCACCTGTAGTTGGTGCCGGAGGTGTCCTAGCCACGTGCCCACCCGTAGTTGGTGCCGGAGGTGTCCTAGCCACGTGCCCACCCGTAGTTGGTGCCGGAGATGTCCTCTCCACGTGCCCACCCGTAGTTGGTGCCGGAGGTGTCCTAGCCACGTGTCGACCCGTAGTTGGTGCTGGAAGTGTCCTAGCCACGTGCCGACCCGTAGTTGGTGCTGGAGGTGTTCTCGCCACGTGCCCACCCGTAGTTGGTGCTGGAGGTGTCCTAGCCACGTGCCGACCCGTAGTTGGTGCTGGAGGTGTCCCTGCCATGTGCCCACCCGTAGTTGGTGCTGGATGTGTCCTAGCCACGTGCCCACCCGTAGTTGATGCTGGAGGAGTCCTAGCCATGTGCCTACCTGGTGCTGGAGGTGCCGGATGTGTCCTCTCCACGTGCACCCGTAGTTGGTGCCGGAGGTGTCCTAGCCACGTGCCGACCCGTAGTTGGTGTCGGAGGTGTCCTAGCCATGTGCCTACCTGTAGTTGGTTCTAGAGGTGTCCTAGCCATGTGCCTAACTGTAGTTGGTGCTGGAGGTGTCCTAGCCATGTGCCTACCTGTAGTTGGTTTTGGAGGTGCCCTTGCGGATTCCCTTTATCATCTCCTGGTGAGTTATGCGGAACTCCTTGCCAGGATAAAACAGAGTTGCCATGACGGCAGCCTTGGAGTGGGTGTGGATGACGGCCTGCGCCGCTGAGGAACAGGAGGGAGACAGTTAGCATGTTGGCCTATTCGTGGGTCTGTGTACAGCTCACCCCTCATAGACTATCATTCATTAACAGAGAGAGCTCACCCCTCATAGTGTATTATTCATTAACAGAGAGCTCACCTCTCAGTGTATCAATCATGGACAGAGAGAAGTCACCTCTCATAGTGTATGATTCATGAACAGAGAGCTCACCTCTCATAGTGAAGGCATTCATGAACAGAGGGGTGCACTGGCTCTTCTTCAGGTTCTTCCAGGGGGGTGGGGAGCTGATGTCTCGCTCCTCCACATCACAGACAAACATGTCATCTGGCTACAGGGTGCAACACACACATAAAAAACATATCTCCAGAAACTGTCAAACTAGGTAGTCCAAGTTGGCTCTGATGATATGAAGGCAAAACACCAGCCCTGCTCACCTGTAGTCTCTATGATGATATGAAGGTAAAACACCAGCCCTGCTCACCTGTAGACTATGATGATATGAAGGCAAAACACCGGCCCTGCTCACCTGTAGTCTCTATGATGATATGAAGGCAAAACACCGGCCCTGCTCACCTGTAGTCTCTATGATGATATGAAGGCAAAACACCAGCCCTGCTCACCTGTAGTCTCTATGATGATATGAAGGCAAAACACCAGCCCTGCTCACCTGTAGTCTCTATGATGATATGAAGGCAAAAAACCAGCCCTGCTCACCTGTAGACTCTATGATGATATGAAGGCAAAACACCAGCCCTGCTCACCTGTAGTCTCTATGATGATATGAAGGCAAAACACCAGCCCTGCTCACCTGTAGTCTCTATGATGATATGAAGGCAAAACACCAGCCCTGCTCACCTGTAGTCTCTATGATGATATGAAGGCAAAACACCAGCCCTGCTCACCTGTAGTCTCTATGATGATATGAAGGCAAAACACCAGCCCTGCTCACCTGTAGTCTCTCCTTCTGCACTCCAGACGGGGCAATGTAGATCTGATCTCTAGGTACAACAAAATGGGGAGATGAATGTTCATTAGCTAGCATGCATATATATTAGCTCTCTCTCTACATTTAACTAAAGACCAAGTCACGTATGAGGTTTTGAATTTAAAAAAAATATTAAACAATATTAAAGTCAGAGCACTTACCCACGTCTCAAACTTAGCCCTCCTCCTGTCCCTGTAACCCAGCCGAGTTGGTAGAAAAGACGACATAACTCTGGGATGAGAAGCCGTGGATGTTCCTTGTCCTGAAACAAGGTGATGGGGAAACACTACATTACCCAGACACCATAATGGCTCGTCATTTACCTTCAGGTGCTTGTGCAAATTATGTTGTGAGATGTGGCCACATCCATTTACCTCTCCTCACTCTTTCTGGGTCTTAAACTGGAGCTGTGTGTTCTCTCTCTCTCTCCCTGTTAAAGTCCCCCCTGTCGTTTCTCTCTAGCTCTCTGGCTTTGGACTCCCCAAAATATCTTCCTCCGACTTCCCTCTTCGCTTCTATTGTCCTTAGATTCTTGCTCTATTCACTGTCTAGCCTACAAGTTAAGGTGTGAATCTAGCTCGTTACTTGTTTGCAATTTCAGATTGCAAGACTTGTTTTAAATGTGTTAGCCAGCCTAGCTAGATAACCTACAACGGTTAGCAGTCGTTCTAAAGCACATACCTGAGACTCCGTCGACTCGGAACCATTTTCCTTGTCTTCAATGGTGGCATCACAAACAGATGTCATTTTATTTTGGATAGATGCAGAACGAACTGCTTTTTCAACCGGTGGAACCAGATTCTTCTTGCAAGTTCTCTCTTTTTCACCCGGTGGAACCAGATTCTTCTTGCGACCACGTCCTGGGAGGTTGACTACAACTCCATGGACAGCATGCTTCCTGATAACATTACGAACTGTGGAAACAGCAATGCCAAGGTCTCGGGAGATGGACTTGTAACCTTGCTTAAGTCCATGTTTGGTTATAATCAAATTCCTTACATCCTCAGATAGTTCTTTCCCCTTGGCCATGTTCACAGTGGTAACGTTATAATGAAGCAGAATATCCTGTTCTCTTTTCAACACGATTTGAATGGCTGTTTTTACCTTGTAAAAATACCTGCAACTTACCACAGTACACGTGTGAACACGTTTTTTAATTTATATTTGAAGACGTATTGAATTATTTAAAATAGACGTACAAGGGTACCAATACACTAGAACGCAACTGTAACAGGCTGGCCAAAAAGCAAACTAGATAACGTTAGCTCACTAACTAACTGGTGCTACTTTAACATGCGATATTATTCCTCCTCAACGAAATCTAAAACAACATATCGTTTAAATACAATATTTCGCCACATGTTTAAATGGAACAATTCGGTTTTATCGCATTTTAAATACCTTTGTGTGTTTGTTTGACAGCAGAGGGGTCGTCATTAGTGCGACAGGATATAGTAAGGACCTCCAGATCTCTTGCACGTGGCCTTGTATTGTGCCTGAAGACAATTATCGGAATAATCGCAGAGGTCTTTGATAATCGGCAAAAATAAGATGAAACAATTCTTAGCAATTCAAAATCAAACGTGTTTTATTATTTGTTCATATTTTGGTTTGAAGAAGTATATCCTATATCAGGGTAACTTCAACCTGGAGAGGGTGTTGCACAAGTATGCCTAACAAGCACCAGGTGGTAGCAGAGCTCAAATAAATTAAACCAAATGTATGGTAAGGACAGGTACCTTTTTCTTGTCTAGTCATGAAAAGTGGTCCCTCCCTTCCCAACTAGAGTCACCAATTTACATCATGGTGCTTGCAGGCTGCAGTCTAATTACAGTGTAGATGCTTACTAGTACATTATATTATTATTATATTATATTTGAGTAATTTAGCAGATGCTCTTATCCAGAGCGACTTACAGTTAGTGCATTCAAGAGACCTGAGCTGGCAGAACGGAGTGCTTGGGTTAAGGTGTAGGGCTTGAGCATAGCCTGAAGTGTCAGTTCCTAGTGCTGTTGCGTAGATAAGTACCATGGTCTTGTAGTGGATGTGAGCTTCGACTGGAAGCCAGTGGAGTGTGTGGAGGAGCAGAGTGACATGAGAGAACTTTGGATGGTTGAAAACCAGGCGGGCTGCAGTGTTGTATTACGGTATCTATCAGCATTTGAAAGGATAGTGTGGCTGTGACATGAACTCTTCATAACAAACATCTAGTCCTGCAAACTGAAACATGACCATTAGGCCTTTAATATATTGTTGGTTTACAGCCTTGTTGTTGGCCTATCCATCCCAGGGGGAGGGATGTTTCCCTGGGGCAGCTTTACTTCACCAAAGTCGTTATTAGATACATTGTTTTATAATTCACAGATGACCATGTTTGTTATCAAGAAACATTTTCCACAAGCCTGCCTTTTACTTAGTGTTTATTGGACTGGCAGTGTGTAGGATATCATGGGGAGGTAGCCTATAGATGGCTGGGGTGAAAAGTGGAGGGGTAAGTCCAGGCCAATAGGGATTTCTAGGTTCTCGTCAGACAGGATAAAATGCCTTGTGTTGACAGAAGTGCCGGGGACACGTGACAGGCATTGGATCGTTGCATGCTGAAGGCTTAGGCCTTCACTTAGGGAGTGGATATTTAAAGACATGGTAACAGGCACGTTCACCAAAGCTGAGTTTACTGACAAGGAACAGATAAGACTGATTTAGACACAGTCTTAATGTATACTATGGTGATACTATGGTGATACTATGATGATACTACAGTGATAGTATGGTGATACTATGGTGATACTATGGTGATACTACTGTGATAGTATGGTGATACTACGGTGATAGTATGGTGATACTACGGTGATAGTATGGTGATAGTATGATGATACTATGGTGATACTATGGTGATACTACGGTGATACTATGGTGATACTACGGTGATACTATGGTGATACTACGGTGATACTATGGTGATACTACGGTGATACTATGGTGATACTACGGGGTTAGTATGGTGATACTACGGTGTTACTACGATGTTAGTATGGTGATACTACGGTGATACTATGCTGTTACTATGGGGATACTACGGTGATACTATGCTGTTACTATGGGGATACTACGGTGATAGTATGGTGATACTACGGTAATACTATGGTGATAGTATGGTGATACTACGGTGATACTACGGTGATAGTATGGTGTTACTATGGGGATACTACAGTGATAGTATGGTGATACTACGGTAATACTATGGTGATAGTATGGTGATACTACGGTGATACTACGGTGATAGTATGGTGTTACTATGGTGACACTACAGTGATACTATGATGATACTACGGTGATACTATGGTGATACTACGGTGATACTACGGTGATACTATGATGATATTATTGTGACACTATGGTGATATTATGATGACACTACGGTGATACTATGGTGATAGTATGGTGATAGTATGGTGATACTACGGTGATACTATGGTGATACTATGGTGATAGTATGGTGATAGTATGGTGATACTATGGTGATACTAGGTGTTAAAATGGCCAGCTCTTATGTAGTAGTTACATCAACCCTAATCTAGTAGTTAGTTGTACTTGTTCTCATTATTGGTACCTACAAGACCCCACTTGTATCAGCCAATCACAGTCCACCATTCCCTGTGCACCGCACTGAACCTCGCTCCTGTCTTCAGAGTGAGATCGCGGTCAGAAGAGAATGGATTCAATAATTATTTTAGCAACAATGTGTATCTTTAATGTACAATCTGTATAAACTATGAGAATAGAAAAGTTCAGAACTTTTGTGAAACATTACAGCACAGTTGAACAATATATATGGCAAATAGAAATCAACACTGGATGGTGTTAAAGTTAGATGGGAGGGGTTGAATGGAGCTGAAGGGTGGGACTAATAACAACAAGATAACTCATTTTAAATACACTGTGTCCGTAAAAAGTATATAGGTTCAGAACTTCTGTGAAACAGCACAGTTAAAATATATATGGCAAATAGAAATCAAACTGGATGGACATCAGAAATAGATGGGAGATGACCATGTTTGTTATCAAGATGTTGCTAAGGCGATCAAGTTCATATTCACCATATTCATCAGGTGTTTTCCTGTCATGTGTGTCATGTTACTACTAGCCAGCTAAGCCAGAATATGAGCCACTAACGCTATCTCGTTCGGCTTGGTGATGAAGCTCACACGTACTGTTTCAAGGGAAATATATTCTGTTTATGTTGTCTGTTGATGCGTATAGCTGTGTTTATGTACATTTACAGTCTTTATGTAGCCTCGTGCTACCATGTACTGTGTGTAGTCTTATGATGTATGTATGTAGCCTAAATTTGCCTGTGCCTTCGCTTCTGGTGCAGTTGCTATCCCACGTTGGTCGTGGTCTTGTGCACATGTGCAGACCTTAGTTACATGGCAGTCATGTTGTATTAATGCTCACCAGTCACTGGGCCTTTGTCTTGTCAGTGTGTTCTACTAGCTGTGTGTATTTGGCTTTGCCCCGTACGTTGTCTGGAAGCCCCTACTTATGCTTATTATTTTCTTGTATCTTTCCATTGAACAACTTTTAGGAGTGTGGCGTGTTGAACCCGATATCTGCAACAAACCTGTTCTGAAGACATCTGATTAGTTCTTGGCTGACAGACCTGTGGTGGCTGAACCTTATCCACTACCACTTGTATCTCTCTATTAGTGCTGCTCTACATGGTCCCGACCCAGCAGCCTTTAGTATTGCTCACTGTGGTGGAAGTGTTTCACTTGTCATCTGGCACGGACACACACAGACGCACAGTGTAGCCACAAGTAACCACATACAGGAAACTTCAGTCAATATGAAGCATGTTTGGAAATTCCCCACAGGATTAACGATCATTTCCACATCCTCCTTCCATGTTACAGACATCTCTTTCCCCATCCTCCTTCCATGGTATGGACATCTCTTTCCCCATCATCCTTCCATGTTACGGACATCTCTTTCCCTATCATCCTTCCATGTTACAGACATCTCTCTCACCATCCTCCTTCCATGTTACAGACATCTCTTTCCCTATCATCCTTCCATGTTACAGACATCTCTTTGACCATCCTCCTTCCATGTTACAGACATCTCTTTCCCTATCATCCTTCCATGGTATGGACATCTCTTTCCCCATCATCCTTCCATGTTACAGACATCTCTTTCCCTATCATCCTTCCATGTTACAGACATCTCTTTCACCATCCTCCTTCCATGTTATGGACATCTCTTTCCCCATCATCCTTCCATGTTACAGACATCTCTTTCCCTATCATCCTTCCATGTTACAGACATCTCTTTCACCATCCTCCTTCCATGTTATGGACATCTCTTTCACCATCCTCCTTCCATGTTATGGACATCTCTTTCCCTATCATCCTTCCATGTTACATACATCTCTTTCCCTATCATCCTTCCATGTTATAGACATCTCTTTCCCCATCATCCTTCCATGTTACAGACATCTCTTTCACCATCCTCCTTCCATGTTATGGACATCTCTTTCCCCATCATCCTTCCATGTTACAGACATCTCTTTCCCTATCATCCTTCCATGTTACGGACATCTCTTTCACCATCCTCCTTCCATGTTATGGACATCTCTTTCACCATCCTCCTTCCATGTTATGGACATCTCTTTCCCTATCATCCTTCCATGTTATGGACATCTCTTTCCCCATCATCCTTCCATGTTACAGACATCTCTTTCCCTATCATCCTTCCATGTTACGGACATCTCTTTCACCATCCTCCTTCCATGTTATGGACATCTCTTTCACCATCCTCCTTCCATGTTATGGACAT
Organism: Oncorhynchus clarkii lewisi; assembly: GCF_045791955.1. NCBI lineage: Eukaryota > Metazoa > Chordata > Actinopteri > Salmoniformes > Salmonidae > Oncorhynchus > Oncorhynchus clarkii. Next base: position 40,614,873 of record NC_092172.1, on the reverse strand, counting down.
CTCTTTCGCTATCATCCTTCCATGTTATGGACATCTCTTTCCCTATCATCCTTCCATGTTACATACATCTCTTTCCCCATCATCCTTCCATGTTACAGACATCTCTTTCGCTGAAAAAGCAATAAAAACATGTATTGTAGTCAAACATGGTTTGTTCCACTGGAAAACTAGGTCAATTGTGTCTGTCTGTGTACTCACAGGCATGCATGTGTGTGTGTGTGTGTGCATGCTTACATGTAGGTCTGTCAGTGTGTGTGTGTGTGTGTGTGTGTGTGTGTGTGTGTGTGTGTGTGTGTGTGTGTGTGTGTGTGTGTGTGTGTGTGTGTGTGTGTGTGTGTGTATGTGTGTGGTGTGTGTCTTCAGTATGCATGCATGTGTAACCGGTGTGAAATGGCTAGCTAGTTAGCGGTGCAATCATTGACGTCACTTGCTCTGAGACATTGAAATAGTTGTTTTCCCATGGCTTTTGTGGAGAGAGATAGGTAACAATGCTTTTGTCAATGTGTTCAGAGAGTCCCTGGTTGAAGCCCAGGTTGGGGGAAGGAGAGAGACGGAAGCAACACATTATACATGGGAGGTGTGTGTGTGCGTGCAGGAGCAGGCCCTGTACCTTTTATTTTCTCTCAGGCTGTCTAAAGCTTCAAAGGCCTTAGTACCCAGACCAGGAAGTGATGACAATTCTACTTTAAGCCAGAGGGGTGTGTGGTGGACGAGACGGGACAGGTGTCTACTACCCAGCCCACACATGTTAAGTCATCAGAGAAACACACCTCTCTACGTAGGTGCTGTACTGAGTCATCCTGACTTCCTGTTGGTCCTGACTGGGCCACCAAAGACCCTCTACTGAGTCATCCTGACTTCCTGTTGGTCCTGACTGGGCCACCAAAGACCCTCTACTGAGTCATTCTAACTTTCTTTTGGTCCTGACTGGGCCACCAAAGACCCTCTACTGAGTCATTCTAACTTTCTGTTGGTCCTGACTGAGCCACCAAAGACCCTCTACTGAGTCATCCTGACTTCCTGTTGGTCCTGACTGGGCCACCAAAGGCCCTCTACTGAGTCATTCTAACTTTCTGTTGGTCCTGACTGGGCCACCAAAGACCCTCTACTGAGTCATCCTGACTTCCTGTTGGTCCTGACTGGGCCACCAAAGACCCTCTACTGAGTCATTCTAACTTTCTGTTGGTCCTGACTGAGCCACCAAAGTCTGAGTTATCCTGACTTCCTGTTGGTCCTGACTGGGCCACCAAAGACCCTCTACTGAGTCATCCTGACTTCCTGTTGGTCCTGACTGGGCCACCAAAGACCCTCTACTGAGTCATTCTAACTTTCTGTTGGTCCTGACTGAGCCACCAAAGACCCTCTACTGAGTTAGTCATTCTAACTTTCTGTTGGCCCTAACTGGGCCACCAAAGACCCTCTACTGAGTTATCCTGACTTCCTGTTGGTCCTGACTGGGCCACCAAAGACCCTCTACTGAGTTATCCTGACTTCCTGATGATCCTGACTGGGCCACCAAAGAGCCTCTACTGAGTTATCCTGACTTCCTGGTGGCCACCAAAGATCCTCTACTGAGTTATCCTGACTTCCTTTCTGTCCTGCCTGACTGGGCCACCAAAGATCCTCTACTGAGTTATCCTGACTTCCTGATGGCCACCAAAGACCCTCTATTCCCATCAAGTACTGCAGCTCAATGACTATAGAGAAGAATGGGGCATGTTGAGCCATGTTGTACATTCAGCATCACTACGTCAAGTGAAATATTACATTCTTTCTAACAAAGATATCTACAGAACATATAGTCTAGGATGTTGTGTATCCCTGGAAATAATCATCATTTATGTAAACATAACAGTTTTGAAAACATAGCTTGGTCTATTGGCATAACAGCCGGTATGGGGTAGGTTGAGCATAGGGACAGAGTAAGTTGAGCTACCTTGGGGTAAGAGTAATGTGTCCTGTGACATTGGGGGTGATGGTGCTGGTAAGTCAAAGTTTAATTCATGGAATGGAGTTGTGGTATATTGTATATCTTACATTTCTGCATACATTCAGATATAGATTCTCTCTGTTCAATATCACTTACCCTTCCATTTGTTGACCAGTTGTCTGGGACAGGGATGTTGTTTTGATGCGCCAATTCCTAGACAAGTTCTCTGTGTTTGAGGCTACTAAGCCCATGAGACTGATCTATGAGACTCCATGTCATCAGATATGGACTTGTGTTCCTCTGCTACTCTAGCTTTGCAGCTGTTCCAAAGGACTTCTACCATTCTCTCACTTCCTCTCTCAACAACGTCAAGGGGAACCAGACCACTGCTTGTTTTACGTTTGTGTACACGAGACACGATGATGTCTGCTCTGTTATAATACAAAATGCACTATCGTGAGTTCATATGCATGACATATCGCAAAAACACTATGCATAAAACTGACCAAATGTAATCAACAAAATAGAATCATCATTTGTATGGATTGTGGTGGCTATCGGCTCAACTTACCCCGAGGCAAACATATAGACTATGTTAATCCACACAGCTACAAGGATGCACTTTCCTGCTAGGTTTAGGACCTCATATTTGAGCCAGTTTTCTACAGCAGGAAAATAATCTTGCAGCAACAGAAAAAGTGATTATAATTAATGGACATTTTTGCAGCTGTTGATACATTTTTAATAAGGGGAAATCAAGTCTGAAATGTAAAAGTTTAAATGACAAACTTCAGAAGCCTTTTTAAACCTCAAATACACTCCACGTTTTAAATGTCCTTTCATTGCAGGAAAGTTCTCCTGAAACAGAGTGATCAAATGAAGATCTGTAAAACAATCTTAAAACGATCTACTTTGGTTTAGATACGAGCATCATGAAACATATTAATACATTCATTTGACTTGGTGAAAATCATTAAAAAAAAAAAAAAATCTAACTTGCTTACCACTTTTTCCATGTGGTTTCATCCTTCACAGACTCCATGAAATGACAATCTGTTCCTAAATATTTGGTCATGATTAATATGGTTGGCTAAAAAAAGAAAAAAGTGACCTATTGGTAATGTGAGAAAGAGGGATATGGATAGTTAGAGTGTGTGTGTGTGTGTGTGTGTGTGTGTGTGTGTGTGTGTGTGTGTGTGTGTGTGTGTGTGTGTGTGTGTGTGTGTGTGTGTGTGTGTGTGTGTAAGAAAGAGATAGAGGGAGAAAGCCAGAGAGGGAGAGTTTTTGAAAGAGAGGGTGTGTTCTGTGTTCTAGCCCACCTCCGCCAACCAATCGACTGTCACTAGCTATCGATGATGCACTGATGTGACTCGCATCTCAGTATAAAAAAAGTTGAGCTACACCCTTCAAACCAGTTCAGTCATCCCACAGACACTCCTAGGAAAACAAGCCAGCCTTCTTGGGAACAGAACCACAGAGCACAGCAGTACACACTCTCTCATCTCTCCCTCGATGCCTATCTCTGATCTCAGGATGTGGACCCTACTGCTTGGGGTTATTTTCGGACTCCTGGCACCTGTTCAGTCCGACCCTGTTCCTGGTGAGTAACAAGTTATTACTGTCCCAGGAAACCCTGCTCTTTGGCTCAGTTGGTAGTGTATGGTGCTTGCAAAGCCAGGGTTGTGGGTTCAATTCCCAGGGCCATCCAAAAGTAAAAATGCATGAGAAATTGTGTTCACATTAAACAATATCAGATATTATTGTTGGGGTTGCTTGTCACAGTCTGACAACCATCCCCATTGTAACAACATACCCAGTAAGCTAAATTACGTTGAAAAGACACCTAGAAGCCTTATTTTCCAGACATTGAAAAGACATCTATGTTTCACAAGTTTGGACAGCATCGTACAGTACAATGGAGTTGAATTCAGTACAGTACAGTACAGTACAATGGAGTTTAATTCAGTACAGTACAGTCCAATGGAGTTTAATTCAGTACAGTACAGTACAGTCCAATGGAGTTTAATTCAGTACAGTACAGTACAATGGAGTTTAATTCAGTACAGTACAGTACAGTCCAATGGAGTTTAATTCAGTACAGTACAGTACGGTACAATGGAGTTTAATTCAGTACAGTACAGCACAGTCCAATGGAGTTTAGTTCACCAGAGTACAGTACAATGGAGGTTAATTCAGTACAGTACAATGGAGTTTAATTCAGTACAGTACAGTCCAATGGAGTTTAATTCAGTACAGTACAGTACAGTACAATGGAGTTTAATTCAGTACAGTACAGTCCAATGGAGTTTAATTCAGTACAGTACAGTACAGTCCAATGGAGTTTAATTCAGTACAGTACAGTACAGTACAATGGAGTTTAATTCAGTACAGTACAGTCCAATGGAGTTTAATTCAGCATGATACAGTACAGTACAATGGAGTTTAATTCACCACAGTACAGTACAGTCCAATTTAATTCAGTACAGTATATATTTTTTTAACTTTCTTGAACAAAATATATTTCTCTGAGTCATTGTGTTAGCATAAAACAAAATAATAAAAAAATATTTGGGAGCAAAACATCCCCAGCTGGCCATTGGTTGTGTATTAATCAGGGTTATTAACACATCCCCAGCTGGCCATTGGTTGTGTATTAATCAGGGTTATTATCACATCCCCAGCTGGCCATTGATTGTGTATTAATCTGGGTTATTATCACATCCCCAGCTGGCCATTGGTTGTGTATTAATCTGAGTTATTAACACATCCCCAGCTGGCCATTGGTTGTGTATTAATCAGGGTTTTTAAAACATCCCCAGCTGGCCATTGATTGTGCAGCCAAGTAAAATGGGTCACTGTCTAAGACCTCCTGTTGTATCTGAACACAGGCTTATGGAATTCAAGTAATCCTATCCTCGTCTGATGAGTCTGCACTTTTCTACTTTACCGGAGAGCCTCATTGTGTTTCAAACCTACCTGTACTCTAGCTCAGTGAAATCTGGGGGACCTATTCTTTACATGTTTAGTGCCTAAGTCCCCCTTCCCTCCCCTTTCTCCCTCCCCACGTAGACAGACACACAGCAGTCTTTGTAGCAATTGCTGAGCTGTTCCAACAGGTGCATTAATGTGTATATCCAAAGTGCTTTGGTGAGTTTCATACAAGCTTGGGTGAGAAGGGAGAAACCTCATACAGGTAACACTGTTATTGGACAGGGAGAAACCTCATACAGGTAACACTGTTATTGGACAGGGAGAAACCTCATACAGGTAAAACTGTTATTGGACAGGGAGAAACCTCATACAGGTAAAACTGTTATTGGACAGGGAGAAACCTCATACAGGTGAAACTGTTATTGAACAGGGAGAAACCTCATACAGGTAAAACTGTTATTGGACAGGGAGAAACCTCATACAGGTAAAACTGTTATTGGACAGGGATAAACCTTATACAGGTAACACTGTTATTAGACAGGGAGAAACCTCATACAGGTAACACTGTTATTGGACAGAGAGAAACCTCATACAGGTAAAACTGTTATTGGACAGGGAGAAACCTCATACAGGTAACACTGTTATTGGACAGGGAGAAACCTCGTACAGGTAAAACTGTTCACAAGTGTGTTAGAAATGGAGGCCTGAGATTGCTTGACGTAAAGGATCATGTATTTGGTGTCAAATTTTAAGAACAATGTCAAAGATAAGAGCAGTTACTTCTCCTTTTGTTTGAAAACAGTATTTAATGACACTCAACATTCCATGAAACAGTTAAGCTGCTTTGGAGGATTCAACAAATACCTAAGGAAAGGGGTCAGAGATACGTTTGGGATTGGGCCACAGTATCCCTGGTCAGCTCCCTAGTACCCCCTCTCGCCACAGTACACACTTAGAATTAGTGGTGACTTGAGGAACCCAGGAGATCCTCAAGGAACCACTGCTAGTCAATGGCTCATATGTGCACCTTTGTTTATTTGAGGGGTTCTTGGTGGAACCTTTAACGTTTCAATGTAGCAACAGGTTCCAGGAAGAACCCTGGAGTGGAGGCGTGGCTTATTAGGGGTGTGGCTTTAAGATATATCTTGTTGGGTCACCGGTTTGAGTAAATGTCCTTCCTGTTCATCTGTTCTGTTGTTCAAGGAAGCTTACAGAGGTGAATGACTTCCTCAGTCAAGAGCCTATGAAAATTGCAAAGTTGGAATAGTTACTACTTTATTACTATATTTAATCAGCAATGTTTATATTATTCATATTATATTAGAATATGCCATATGCATAAATATTGAAGGAACGTTGAAATTTGCAGTGTACAAGCTGAACATGGTGAATAGGAATGACATTTACTCTAACGGGTGCCCCCAAAAAATGATCTGAAAGCCACACTTCCAATAATCCACACCTCTAGTCTCCTCATAGGCTGCCACCTCTACAATATATTATTAAAAAGGTTCAAAATGGAACCCCTCCCATCACAAAAAGGTTCCGGTGGGGTTCCAATAACCTTTTTGAACTGGAAAGGTCCTGCTGGTGCGACAACCCAAAAGGTTCTTCCAGGCATCTTCACTGCTAAGAGTGTATCCCTGGTTAGCTCCCTAGCACGCCCTCTTGCAGGAATAAGATATATGCACACCTTATTCACGTGAAAGCCTCTGTTGGGGCATAACATTTGGGCACCTCTTCAAAGCCTATCCTAAACTCTTTTGAAGTAGCACTGTTGACTAATTATGGCAACAGAACAGGGAAAAGAGACAAGCCAAGACATTGTTTATTTAAAGGCTTGGGTGTGTTGATTTTGCGGTTGAATAAAACCAAATGATTTGATGAAACTGCCTCTGTCAAACACAAAGGCAGACGATTAGTCATCCCAGTTAATAATCATGTTTCCTGTATGGTGAGTCAGAACACGACAGGTTCACACAGGTACTCCAGGGAGGAGCCTGAAAGGCCACGATACTCCCAGGCCTTCCTTTGTCATGCAAAGACATCAAAGCTCAGTAATTTTCCTCTACTGTAAAGGTCAGGACATGATGTTAGTAGGTAATCATTGAGCTGAGGTCTTTTCTTCCCTTTGGCACAGCCTCGACAGAACCTCCCGCTCTGGCTGCTGGGGATTTTCTTGGAGAAACTTTCAAGATCTTCAAGAAGCTTGTAGTGGGTCCCCTGGATGCCACCAATGGAACGTCCAGCAGTGACGAAACAGTGGACCTTGATCATTTGGTGACCCCTGACCCTGTGACATCTGACCCGGAAGACCAGCTGCCCACCTTTGACCCAGAGGAGGGCAGCACAGATGAGACAGAGGGCAGCACTACAGAGGGAAGTATGAAACACCCCACTTCAGGACAAGACGATGAAGGGGAGCTGTTTGACGCCAACCTTAAACCTAGCTTTAACCTCCGCCCCAGTCCAACTCCTCGCCCCAGTCCAACTCCTCGCCCCAGTCAAAGCAACACAGAGGACAATTATGAAAAGGATGACTATGATTCCAGTCCAAGTGATATACCTGATTCACCAGAGGAAGATGAAATTATCCTGGATACTGAAAGCCCCACAGTAGAGTTTGTCCCCACAGCAGAGGTTGTCCCCACAGCAGAGTTTGTCCCCACAGTAGAGTTTGTCCCCACAGTAGAGTTTGTCCCCACAGCAGAGGTTGTCCCCACGGTAGAGGTTGTCCCCACGGTAGAGTTTGTCCCCACAGTAGAGGTTGTCCCCACGGTAGAGTTTGTCCCCACAGTAGAGTTTGTCCCCACAGCAGAGGTTGTCCCCACAGCAGAGTTTAACCCCACCACTGATTTTCAGATGGATTTGGAAGATGTTAACGCAATCCTTGACGCTAAACCCAGCCCCAGTCCTTATCCAACTCATGACGCTAACCCCAGCACCAGTCCTTATCCAACTCATGATGCTAGCACCACAACAGAGCGAGAGGAGTTGGAGGACGATAAATTCAGACCAAACTTTGTCGCCAGCCCTAGTCGTGTACCGGATCCCAGTCCCAGCCATAGTCCCATCTCAGAGTTTGAAGAAGAAGACCTGTTACCTCTTAGCCTTGATCCAAGCTTTAGTACCACCTCCAGACCTAGCCAAAGTTCGGGCACCAGCCATACACCTAGTTCTAACCTAACCAGTATGACAGGCTTGGAGGAAGGCGGGGCTGCAAAGATGAATACAGAGCTGGCCTTCACCCCAACCACCAGTTCTGCTGCACCTACAACAGTCAGGATGAATTCAGACATTGAAGGGTCAGGGTCGGGATTCCTGCCTCAGAGTAGCACCACAGTAGCAGCCCCTGCTGGCGAGGAGGACCAAACATACAACTCCCTAGTCGATAAGCCATTCATTGAAACAAAGACAAGAATTCAAGGCAGCAATAGGCTTGCTCTACCAAGGGAGGAACCGGCAGTGGATTCCTCTACAGGTACAGTACTGCTTATCCAGGAGAAGTGCACTAATATTCTGTCCCTTCAAAGCTCTTGTGTTCATAATGGGTGGCATTCAGCATTGAGATCCTTGTACTTTACTCATACTTCTGCGTAAATCATTCATTGATGTCAATGGAAGGCTTGCACAAAGGTATTGGGTTGTCCAGTCTGAATACATCCCATTGTATCTGTTAGCAGAGTGGGATAGGGCATGTCCCATTGTATCTGTTAGCAGAGTGGGATAGGGCATGTCTGTTGTATCTGTTAGCAGAGTGGGCTAGGACATGTCCATTGTATCTGTTAGCAGAGTGGGATAGGACATGTCCATTGTATCTGTTAGCAGAGTGGGATAGGACATGTCCATTGTATCTGTTAGCAGAGTGGGATAGGACATGTCCATTGTATCTGTTAGCAGAGTGGGATAGGACATGTCCATTGTATCTGTTAGCAGAGTGGGCTAGGACATGTCCATTGTATCTGTTAGCAGAGTGGGATAGGACATGTCCATTGTATCTGTTAGCAGAGTGGGCTAGGGCATGTCCATTGTATCTGTTAGCAGAGTGGGATAGGACATGTCCATTGTATCTGTTGAACACACTATTGAACACATCTCTTTGAGTGTGAATTGTAGTTAATCTTTCTCTATTTCCACAGTTCTTCATGATGCAGCTGCTGTAAAACCAACCCCATCCAGACAACATGATTCATATACATCGGGTCAGTTCCTGAATCATACACGCCCAGCTAACAAGATATGCTACTGATACACCAGGGAACGTTCTGCTCCTTTGTGCAGTTTAAATTTGAAGACAATGTTTTGTGAACGTACTAGAGGACCCAGTAGACACGGTCACTTCCCCTCACTGTCTGCTTCGTCTTCTTCTCCTCCTCCTCCAGGTTGGTTGATCATCGTTGCCTTCGTCGCGGGCGTGGCGGTCTTGGTCGTAATCTGTGTCGCCATAGGTACCAGAGACAGGTAAAATCCACCACTTTCAAACCCATCCAGGAAAATATGTTCCTGAGATTGAAACATGTTGTCACTTAGTTACAAACCATGGAATTAAACCATGTCAAATCGTCTTGCAGGTGGAATGCACCGGCCCAGGCATCTGAGAAGAAGGTCGCCAACGCGAGCTCAGGAGATGAGAAGGCGGAGCGGGAAATGGAGAGGTTTCTGTCTAAAGAGAGGCCAAGGGAAAACATCCACGCTGGAGAGTACACTGTTATACTTCTGGAGGACCTCCCTGAGAAAGAGCCGCTGGACTGAGACGGGCCAAAGAGATGCAGAACGGGGACAAAATAAGAACAATGGACACCTTAGAAATAGAATGGAACGGGTCTCCCCATTCTAGTCAATGGTTGCATAATGGGTGGCATAATGGGTGGCATAGTGGGTGGACTCCCCCCCATTCTTGACACACACAGGAAACTGTTGAGTGTGAAAAACCCAGCAGCGTTGTAGTTCTTGACACAAACGGGTGCGCCTGGCACCTACCCTGTTCAAAGGCACTTAAATATTTTGTCTTGCCCATTCACCCTCTGAATGGCTCACATACACAATCCATTTCTCAATTGTCTCAAAGCACAATCCAGTCTCCTCCCCTTCTTCTACACTGATTGAAGTGAATTTAACAAGTGACATCAAGGGATCATGGCTTTCACCTGGATTCACCTGGTCAGTCTATGTCATGGAAACATTTCTCACAGCAGGGAAAGAATCCTGCAGCAACTGGAAATGTGAATGATTGTGTGGATTATAATTAATGGACATTTTTGTAGGGGTTGATAATGCATTTTTGTAGTTACGGCAAATCAAGTCTGACATTTTTAAGCGGAAATTACAAACTTTAGAACTCTTTTTAAACTTTGAATAACTACAAGTTTGCATTTCCTACCTTGCAGGAAATTTGCTGCAACAACCGGGTGATCAAATTAAGACCCTACATCTGTAGCTAGTGATTCCTGATTCTATGACTATGAATGGAGACATTCTAGAATGTATGTGGGACACGTCTGTGGCGTGTGAGTTTGAACTGTCCCTTTGACCTTTGGCAGCCCAGATAAGTCAGATTGGTAAACACCTGTTCCGATGGGCTATGGATGAACACGTTGCTATATCTCTGTTGACATTATGTATATTATCAAAGTTACAAACACTGTCAGAACCATTGATAGAAAAAAAGAAAACAAGGTCATACTGAATTTCTAATTCTCACTCACCGACCAGTGTTGTTGTTGTTGTTATTGTTATTGTTGTTGTTGTTGTTGTTGTTGTTGTTGGTGGTGTTATTTTTGTTTTGATATTGCACTATTTTTTATCAACAAATCTTATTTGTGTACATGTTTTTGATCATCCTGTAAAAGAAAATACAGAATCCATACAGAATATAAAAGATTGTCTTTCTAGATGTTTCATAGTGACACACTCAGGGACTCACATAAGTGCTACACAGCCAGAATAAGTCAAGTATAGTAGAAAGACTTAATACCAACCTACTTAGAGCCCTGCTTTTCACTACATTTCCCCTGGGGGTAAAATCCTGCTGACTGTGGCATTACGTATTGTTCAGATGAATGCCGGTATGTGAGTTATAGTAAATATAATATACTTTATACTTCATATGTATTCGTTTTAAACACTCAGAGTTCTTCTAGTGTTAGACAGTTGTGTGATGCTCAGTGCATAGCTACTGCTGCAGTATAATGGATGCATTTTAAACCATTACAACACTTCAGTAGTCAGCTACACTAAATGGTTCCCAAATGTAGTTTCTCCCTTCTATTTCCACGTCTGTTCATATAAAGTGTACTGCAGATCATTTTAAACTATGAACTAACTACAACTACTGGGGTTTAAATACAACAACTACTACCTTGCTTTTTTACTCTGGGACCATACGTCATGAAAGAAACAATCCGTTTTTCATTTCAACATTTATTGGTTTCCATAATTATATGTACACAAGAAGTAGTAAAACACTTTACCAGACTTTTAGTCCATTTGTCTGACAGAGAAAATTATATTTTTACATTTTAGACAAATTCAATTCATACTTTCTTTAGTTCACTCACACACATTCAACATTAGACAGATTCTAGAACCACACATTCACAGTCAACATCATACAGATTCTAGAATCACACATTCACAGTCAACATCAGACAGATTCTAGAACCACACATTCACACAGTCAACATTAGACAGATTCTAGAACCACACATTCACAGTCAACATCAGACAGATTCTAGAACCACACATTCACAGTCAACATCAGACAGATTCTAGAACCACACATTCACACAGTCAACATCAGACAGATTCTAGAACCACACATTCACACAGTCAACATCAGACAGATTCAAGAATCCCACATTCACACAGTCAACATCAGACAGATTCTAGAACCACACATTCACACAGTCAACATCAGACAGATTCAAGAATCACACATTCACACAGTCAACATCAGACAGATTCTAGAACCACACATTCACACAGTCAACATCAGACAGATTCTAGAACCACACAGTCAACATCAGACAGATTCTAGAACCACACAGTCAACATCAGACAGATTCTAGAACCACACAGTCAACATCAGACAGATTCTAGCATCACACATTCCCACAGTCAACATCAGACAGATTCTAGCATCACACATTCACACAGTCAACATCAGACAGATTCTAGAATCACACACATTCACACAGTCAACATCAGACAGATTCTAGAATCACACACATTCACACAGTCAACATCAGACAGATTCTAGAATCACACACATTCACACAGTCAACATCAGACAGATTCTAGAATCCCACATTCACACAGTCAACATCAGACAGATTCTAGAACCACACATTCACACAGTCAACATCAGACAGATTACACAACAATGAGGAAGAATGTTCCACCACGTTCTTGGACACATATGTGCATTGAATGAAAATCCAGGATAGAAAATAGACAGAAGAAGAGGGTCTACATGTACATTTCAACTGGTATTCATAGAAAAATAAAAAGAGGAAAAAGCCAAACTGAGAAAGAAAACATTTAAAGTGAATGTATGAAACACTGATGTTTATCAGTGTTCAGCCATGTCTGGACAAGACTCAAGAGCATTTAGCATAGGTGCATAGGTTGCCTGATAAAATGTTGCCTGAACCTGATATTCAGCTAACGTACATACATACAGTAGCTGCCAGCACCAAAGCTCTGTTGATGCCTGCCCCTGTCGTCTTGATTCCACTCTGAGAAAGCTACACCTTTAATTGGACTTTTCTCTCTTATCTTGTCAACCTAAGAACAAAAGTAACAACGATACTGTAAAACAAACAATAAAATAACACCACCCAGTCCATATGGGTGAAAAATACAGCACTTTTTCCTCTTATTTTTCCTCTCTTTCCAGTCCCATTTTCTGGATCATTCTATGTCTGCATTAAGAGTATTAACTACATCTGTCTCCCTGAAAAAGACCAAACAATTCCATATGTATATTGGTGTTGGATTCAACATTTTGAACATTGAGACATTAAATAAATGATAGAGAAGAAGCATAGAATCAAAGGAGAACGTTAAGGGTTCTCTGTGGAATGTGTTTGATGGAGGAGAGGAGAGCGAAGTGTTGATATAGGGAAGACAGATGGACATCTGTGGATTAGGTGAAGGAGGGGTTGAGGTCAGAAAATGAGAGGTGAGGTCAGTAATCAGGGTTTCTTATCTGGTTACCTTCTTCCTGTTGGGCATATACTGTAAGGATTGGAGAGAGGGAGTGTCTTAAGTGGGATATAAATATCTGGATGGGATGTTGGGTTGTCTGATTACAGCTGTACAGAACCTTTGGGAAGAATTCAACTTGGTTAAAGCTTCTCTAGTGTCCGTGGGTTATTTACTCTGAAAAATAAGAACCTAACATTGGAAAGTTAATATCTCTGTGAGACTAGTAGACTCTACCACCCAAAGTAAAAGGACACACAACGTAGTTCTACATTTGCATATGGTTTTCCTATCGTTATAGAAACCCTGAGCAGAACCCTCTGGGAGATCACCTAAATATCTACCTGGATCTAGTATATGTTATATCCACAAAGTGCAAGGAGGCACTTTGAACATGGAGATGTAAGATAACGCTGCTCTTCAACAGGTTCCGTCCAGAGTGTTTCTGAGACCCAGTACTGCTGTAAAGATCAGTTCCCTATTGAGATTCTACCCAGCATCCACTGCAAGGTTATGGTCTTGTTGTTATATAACCTTACTGGTCCAGGTACAGAGGTTTGTACAGTGCAGTGCTGGACACACACACACACCTGGCTCCAAATAGTCCTATCTGTAATTGCAAGCTACTTTTTTGGTCTTTGTATTTATCATGTTGATACGACATACATTAGAAACAGAACTTTATAAAGGGAGAACCGGCCTTCCTTTCTTTCAGAGTCACAAGTGAGCATGCTGGAGATGGAGCTGAACTTTTCAAATCCAAATTGAAGGGCAAATTTTCTGTTGATATGGATTATTTGACTGTAATTAACATTGTCGTAATCATCACGCTGACTGACTGAACAGATTGTGGTTGACAAGGCAAGGTTGTCGTTTAGCATAGAAATACAAAGCACTGACTTTCAGGGCCGACCGGCTTACAAGCCTATATTCCCTCTACCATCTCCTACTCTCCCTCTACCATCTCTCTACCATCTCTTACTCCCTCTACCTACCATCTCTTACTCTCTCTACCATCTCTTACTCTCTCTAACATCTCTTACTCTCTCTACCATCTCTTACTCTCTCTAACTCTCTCTGCCATCTCTTACTTCCTCTACCTACCATCTATTACTCTGTCTTTTGTTCTCTCTCTCTTTTTCACTCTTTCTTTGACACACACATTCACACACACTCGAATGCACGTATACGTTATATACAGACACACAAAAACATATAGAATATATTGATTGTTGGTGTGTTTGTCCTCTTACAGCCAGGGGAGGGAACACATTCAATTATCTTCCTGCCTCTGCACATGTCTTGTTAATGCTGTCCATATGCACCTTGCGTCGTTGGCTGTCTATAAATACGCAGCAGCCGCATTTGGAGGCATTTAGTGATGTTAAGTCCAGAGGTAAGCTCCAGTGCTTAGAGGCTGATCATGTGTGCCGATGCCAGAGTTTAATCCTCTAAGTCAAAGGTATTGTAGCTCCTTCAACACACCCAACACTTGTTTTTATTCTGTCACTAGGGGGAGCCACATGGTCAACATTCTGCTTCCCTTTGCTGCGGGATGTTGTTACGTTAACGATTTCAGAACCTGTTTGCTGCTATTGGTTTACTGCAACAAGAGGCAGTAGTAAAGTCAAGGGCTTTTTGAGATAGTTCAGTGTTTGCCTTGACGTTTTTGCAATTTTTTATATTTTTAAGAAAATGTGCATTACCAAGGCTCTTTAAGTTGTTTTATTCTGAGTGCTATTAGAAGGCAGCAGGTTTTAGAAAGCGTCAAAGCCACTCTGGAAACCAAAGAAAAGTGAATCGACCACCACTGAATATCTAGCAACCCCTGGAACATCAAGCGTTTCTGGAACATATTGTTATAAGGTTGTGCAGGGTCAGGAATAGGAATAGTAGTGACTGACAGGAGGGTTCTCCATGGAGGGGCTTCTCATCATAACACTCCTCAACTGGTCCTTGTATACAACTGGCAAGGCCACATCCCATAAGCACACATTCTCTGAACTGCCTCTGGCGCTAACAAAACCCCTACATTTTTTATACATAAAACAGACAGAAGGATTGCTTTTTCCCCAAAAGGTTGAGCAGCAAGAAAAGTGCGGCATTGCGTATATCAGAGAACATGCACTGTCGAGTAAGGTTCAGAATACAACCACCTGAATGGGTCCATTATACTAAACAATGCCTTAAAAATCACCAGCACAGCTTAAGCAATGTCATTTGGAAGTCCTAATCTAATTGTTTAAGATAGGTACAAGTGGATGCGTACCTACGTTGTCTTTGTGGGAGGGGAGCTTCATCCCATAGTCAATGAACTGACCATAGTCAGACCACAGGAAGTAAGACTGATGCACCAAAGCTTGTGATTACAGGGCTAAGTGTGGTTACGTTCTTTATTTTGGTCAGGAAGGGAAGCTTGTGGAAGTCAGGATGAGGTCGGAGCAGGGTGCTGCTTTACTCTCGTTTCCAGGGTTCCTCCTCAACAAGAGAGAAATCTGCAGTGTTGGGGTGGCCGTTGGGGTGGCCGTTTCCATTGCCCATGGATACCTGCAAGCAATTACCAGGGACATCTAACTGTAAGACCAAGGCACAGTCATATTGAAGCTGTCAAAGGGTTTGAGCAGAGAAACCAAGGGGGTAATACTTGCAGGCCATCCTTTTGGTTGAATTTGGTTGGTCGGTTGAATTTTGGTTGAATTGGTTGAATTTACTGGGATTCCCGCAAATTTGGTCCCAATAGAAAGAAAAGAAAAGAAAGAATATTCTCTGAGTACTGAAGCGACAGCAGATACAGAAGATAGATTGAATCCTCTCTGAATACTGAAGCAACAGCAGATACAGAATATAGATTGAATCCTCTCTGAATACTGAAGCGACAGCAGATACAGAAGATAGATTGAATCCTCTCTGAATACTGAAGCGACAGCAGATACAGAATATAGATTGAATCCTCTGAATACTGAAGCGACAGCAGATACAGAATATAGATTGAATCCTCTCTGAATACTGAAGCGACAGCAGATACAGAAGATAGATTGAATATTCTCTGAATACTGAAGCGACAGCAGATACAGAATATAGATTGAATCCTCTCTGAATACTGAAGCGACAGCAGATACAGAAGATAGATTGAATCCTCTCTGAATACTGAAGCGACAGCAGATACAGAAAGATAGATTGAATCCTCTCTGAATACTGAAGCGACAGCAGATACAGAAGATAGATTGAAATGTGTTTTCTCACTGACAGGAGAATGTAAAACATTGATGAGTCAGTTTTGTTTTCTATCTTGGCCATGTATTTTATGGATTCTCTGCCCAACAGAATTACCGGGACAATAATGTTGAATAAATGGATTGTAAGAAAACAACTAAATTACAGTATAAAACAGGGATTAGTAATTGTCCCATGCAAGCAAAGCAATAGAACAATGATCCATGACAAATGGATCAGTAAAATGCTCTGAAAATAAGAGCATGGACTTTTCTTTGAGTTTTTGGTCTAAAAAATAGCTAGCTACAGTAGAAAGAATGATTTTTGACAGGTCCATAATGTGTCTGCCACTGTTTGGATAAACATGATGAAATAGCAGTCTTCATGTGTACCACTAGCCATACAATGTTGATTTAAAAATGCGCCCTAAAACTGAATCGAATCATGTAAGCAGGGCTGCCACAAATACATGTCCAATTAAGAAGAAGAATCCCACTCATGTCACAGATTAATACAAGACATAGGAAGAAAAGTAAAGTGCGGAAAAATGTTTTCAAAAGAAAAATGGTGTCAAAAACATAACATCAGAATGATAGTAAACTGTCGAGCAAAAGTACACAGGTATCACAAAAAACTGCTTTTCCATATAGTTTAGTGAGTGAGTAAATAAATATAAGAGCATATTTATTTAGTTTCTCCACCTTGTAATATTGTTTTCTCCAAAATAACTGTATAAGGTGACATGAATGTATGTCGACATACCAAATGACAAGAGAAGGAAAGGCAGCAATTAGGGGGGAAGTCTACATGCACGTCTCTATATCCTTAAAGATGAAATGTACCTTGCAATCATCTATCATGATTGTGCTGTGGGCTGCAGCGTAAACACACTGGTTGGTGTTGTTCTCGAAGAAGGATTGGGATTTTGTCAACTCAAATTCATCAACTTTTTGCGCGGCGTCAAACGCATCGAGCTCATCTTTGGACAGGTGGTAAACGATACCGGCCCCGTAGGAGTCCCCAACCACGTTGACGGAGGTTCGGAACCGATCCCTGTATTTTTTTTTAGGGTGGGGAGGCAGACACAGAGACAGACAAGTGCAGAAGGTAATCTCTCGGGGGAACAAAGCCGAGGACACTATTTTGAGGAAGACCAGAGTTTTATCCTGAGGTAACAAGAAGATATTCTGTGTGTGTGGAAACATTCTCTGTACGTGTGAATGCAGGTACAAGTGCAAGATTGAGTACTCACAGCAGCCAGTCAACAGCCACCAACAGACTGATGTCTTGGGTGGGTAACCCAACGGCTGTTAGGATCAGTAGCATGGTCACCAATCCAGCACTGGGGATACTGGCCGCTCCCACACTGGCCAAGGTTGCTGTCAGGCTACAGTCAGGATGAGAGATCTCAGTTAATTACACACTGGCCAAGGTTGCTGTCAGGCTACAGTCAGGATGAGAGATCTCAGTCAATTACACAAACATTCATTTCAACCTTATATTGTAGGTACAGTGCCTTGCGAAAGTATTCGGCCCCCTTGAACTTTGCGACCTTTTGCCACATTTCAGGCTTCAAACATAAAGATATAAAACTGTATTTTTTTGTGAAGAATCAACAACAAGTGGGACACAATCATGAAGTGGAACAACATTTATTGGATATTTCAAACTTTTTTAACAAATCAAAAACTGAAAAATTGGCCGTGCAAAATTATTCAGCCCCCTTAAGTTAATACTTTGTAGCGCCACCTTTTGCTGCGATTACAGCTGTAAGTCGCTTGGGGTATGTCTCTATCAGTTTTGCACATCGAGAGACTGAAATGTTTTCCCATTCCTCCTTGCAAAACAGCTCGAGCTCAGTGAGGTTGGATGGAGAGCATTTGTGAACAGCAGTTTTCAGTTCTTTCCACAGATTCTCGATTGGATTCAGGTCTGGACTTTGACTTGGCCATTCTAACACCTGGATATGTTTATTTTTGAACCATTCCATTGTAGATTTTGCTTTATGTTTTGGATCATTGTCTTGTTGGAAGACAAATCTCCGTCCCAGTCTCAGGTCTTTTGCAGACTCCATCAGGTTTTCTTCCAGAATGGTCCTGTATTTGGCTCTATCCATCTTCCCATCAATTTTAACCATCTTCCCTGTCCCTGCTGAAGAAAAGCAGGCCCAAACCATGATGCTGCCACCACCATGTTTGACAGTGGGGATGGTGTGTTCAGCTGTGTTGCTTTTACGCCAAACATAACGTTTTGCATTGTTGCCAAAAAGTTCAATTTTGGTTTCATCTGACCAGAGCACCTTCTTCCACATGTTTGGTGTGTCTCCCAGGTGGCTTGTGGCAAACTTTAAACTACACTTTTTATGGATATCTTTAAGAAATGGCTTTCTTCTTGCCACTCTTCCATAAAGGCCAGATTTGTGCAATATACGACTGATTGTTGTCCTATGGACAGAGTCTCCCACCTCAGCTGTAGATCTCTGCAGTTCATCCAGAGTGATCATGGGCCTCTTGGCTGAATCTCTGATCAGTCTTCTCCTTGTATGAGCTGAAAGTTTAGAGGGACGGCCAGGTCTTGGTAGATTTGCAGTGGTCTGATACTCCTTCCATTTCAATATTATCGCTTGCACAGTGCTCCTTGGGATGTTTAAAGCTTGGGAAATCTTTTTGTATCCAAATCCGGCTTTAAACTTCTTCACAACAGTATCTCGGACCTGCCTGGTGTGTTCCTTGTTCTTCATGATGCTCTCTGCGCTTTTAACGGACCTCTGAGACTATCACAGTGCAGGTGCATTTATACGGAGACTTGATTACACACAGGTGGATTGTATTTATCATCATTAGTCATTTAGGTCAACATTGGATCATTCAGAGATCCTCACTGAACTTCTGGTGAGAGTTTGCTGCACTGAAAGTAAAGGGGCTGAATAATTTTGCACGCCCAAGTTAAAAAAGTTTGAAATATCCAATAAATGTCGTTCCACTTCATGATTGTGTCCCACTTGTTGTTGATTCTTCACAAAAAACTACAGTTTTATATCTTTATGTTTGAAGCCTGAAATGTGGCAAAAGGTCGCAAAGTTCAAGGGGGCCGAATACTTTCGCAAGGCACTGTACATGAATAAAAATGTTTTGTCAAGGTCAATAGATCATATATAGGGCACCTTGTTTTGAACAATCATGTCACATGACCTGAATTTTAACCTTTATTTAACGGGTTTTCAACAAATGGTCCCTTTTCTTATTATGTCAGATGGGCCAGCACCATTCTCCAGCACTGTGCTCCAGCACCGTCCTCCAGCACCGTCCTCCAGCACCATCCTCCAGCACCATCCTCCAGCACCATGTTCCAGTACCATGCTCAGATAATTGCTTTTATTTTTGGTGTAAATCTAATGTCTGGAACAGGCTTAAAATAAAGATTAAATCCTAGGTCATGTGTCATGATAGTCCAAAACACAGGGCCCTAGTCATGTAGGATTGGAAGTGTCCTACCTGACAGTGACGATCTGGCCGTAGTCGAGGTCGATGTTATTCATCTGGGCGATGAAGATGGCTGCCACGGCCTCGTAAAGCGCAGTGCCGTCCATGTTGATAGTGGCGCCCACGGGGAGCACGAATCGCGTCACTCGCTTATCGATGCCCAAGTTCTCCTCCAGACAGCGGAATGTGACTGGCAGGGTACCAGCACTGAGAGACGGGTACAGAACTTGTACTTAATACATATCACAAGACTTGGAAATGTATTAAACACTGAATTTACATAATATCTATATTATGCATTGAGCATTATGTTCCCTCAAAGGGTGACTTTTAAAGGGTCTTACTTTAAGCAGTAAGATTAGTCGACAAGAGTCTAACTACATTGTGGTAGCTAAGCTCTACAAATCTGGTGTCATGCATGAAGGTATCAGACGACCCGTGAAATGTGGACACCCCTCTAGGGCATGAACCACATCTCTGTTGCTGTTATCATCTCAGTGTGAGCTTCGGCTGTGGCTCAAAACCTACTCTGTCATACAATCTATCCAATAGGTTGGGTAATGCAGAGCCCTTAATATAAATGAACTATTTATCCTAACCTAAGCAAAGGTTTTTAATCTTTGAAAGCAACTTTGCGCTGTGTGCACCACGAATAACATTACTCTTGTTTTTAGTTTATCTGTAGAGTGGAGACAAAACAAGCAAGGTCAAGGCATCTTGTTTTGTCTGTCTTATCGTAAACAAGCAGAATGGGTTCTAGAATGGGTTCTAGAATGGGTTCTAGAATGGGTTCTGGGAAAGGCAATAATAAGTATGACAGAGGGAAAAGGGAGTGTGACAGAGAAGAAGTGAATAGGTTAGAGAATGGGTTTGGGTCTTGTACCTAGATGCTGTCCCAATAGCGGTGACCCAGGCCTGGAAGATTCCCATGAAGAAGACATAGGGGTTTTTCTTCACGATGACTAAGTATATTAGCGGTAGAAATATGGCACCGTGGATGACAAGGCCCACGATCACGGTCACCATGTACATTCCCAGTTGCCTGGCAACCATTTCCAGATCATCGATTGAGATGATCTTCCCACAGATGAGACAGGCGATACCGAAAGGGGAATACCTGGGAGAGACCTTGGTGAGATTAGTTTTGCAGTTTGGTAAAACTAATGAAAGGTCAATAGTGGTATCTAATTGGGAATATTGGGGCAAACATGTACATTGGGGGCTAATTTCCTGTAATAAATAACACTTTTCTCCTTTGGCTACAGTGACTAGAGTGGACTTGCTAGAATGCCTGTTATTTTAGAGGGGGGGGGGGGGGGGTGGAGGTATATAACTCTAGAGAGGATAAGACTTACCACATAATCATGCCAACAATCCTCATGACGATCTCGTTGAGAACGTTAAAAAACTCCAGCATGAGCTTGGCCTTTTCTCCCATCTTCCCCATGATTATCCCGAAAGCCACAAAGAAACCGATCAAACCTACAGTTTCAAAAGGAGGCAAAAAGTGTCAAATCAATTATTTGGACTGCTAAGACAATCATTCATTCCAGTTAAGAGCATGTTTTCTATAAGTGTACCAACCTAGCACATTCATCCCACTCTTGTACTGAAGACCCCTTTTGATGGTAAACTGTGGTGGACCCCTGGTCCTGTTGGTAGGTACGGGGACTTTTGTGGTGACTGTCTGGATCTGCTGGAAGCAGGCCTGAACCAGGTTTTCTGGGAAAAGGTTTCGAATTAGATCGAAGAAGGCGTCCAGACTGGAGACGTCGTCGTTCTTCTTGCCAGGCCCGAGGTTGGACTTCAGCTTGGGGTTACCTGGGTGGATGAGCAGCACCAGAATGACACCCAGAGCGGCAGCGATGACTGTGGTGGACATGTAGTACACCATGGCTCGGGTGCCCAGGCGGCCACTGGACTTGGCATCCAACCCTGCCAGTCCTGGAGTGGGAGAGAGGTGAGAGAGGCCCGCAGTTCAACAACCGGTTACGTAAACTACAGAAGATATGCATTCCAGATACTCTAGTGATAAATGCAGTGGCGGCTGCTGAGGGGAGGAAAGCTCATAATAATGTCATGGAACAGAGGAAATGGAACGGCACCAAACAGGTGTTTGATACCATTCCACTGATTTCGCTCCAGTCATTACCACGAGCCTGTCCTCCCTGATTAAGGTGCCACCAACCTCCTGTGGATAAATGCTATAATAACACTCTAACGTACAATGCCTCTAGTGCTACTACAGACACACGCTAGCAAACGCACTCTACACACACGTATACTGTAGTACATTGTCATATTGTTGTATGGTGATATTATACATTTTGTATTGTAGATATGTAGTGGTGTAATAATGTTATATGATGTACTGTTTATCTTTATTTTTATGTGTGATGTAAGCGCCTAAATGTGTTTGGACCCAAGGAAGAGTATCTGCTGCCTTGGCAGGAACTAATGGGGATCCATAATAAACACCAGGAAGAGTAGCTGCTGCCTTGGCAGGAACTAATGGGGGTCCATAATAAACACCAGGAAGAGTAGCTGCTGCCTTGGCAGGAACTAATGGGGATCCATAATAAACACCAGGAAGAGTAGCTGCTGCCTTGGCAGGAACTAATGGGGATCCATGATAAATACATATGATGGCAGGGTTCTGGCCTCCCACCTGTGATGAGACTGGAGATGATCAGGGGCAGGATGAGCATCTTCAGCATCCTCATCAGGATGTCTCCTGGGAAGGAGATGATCATGACCACATCAGGGGGGAGCGGCGACATGGGACGCAGTAGTATTCCAGAAACAGAGCCTGTGATCACACCTAGAACACAGAGAGAGAACCCACAGTCATATCAACTGGCCCTCTCATTGGTTTTCTGTTGCATGATTTAGAACCACACACACCGGGCTGTTTGTATTCATACACATCAGCTGGTGTTTATACCCTGAACACAACAAGCTCTACCTCGGCTCTCGCTACACTTTCACCCACAAGTTTTAGGCAACCTTATGCACTGTGAGGGATGGGAGGTGACTAAAGTGCAGAAAAACTAAATTATATCAAAACTAAATTATATCAAACCCCGCACTTTTCATTGTTAAAGATACAATCCGGGATCTTAAGAACTTACTAATTTGTAACATATTGTACGAATTTGAATTTGTAACAGAAAATATGAGTTGCAAAAAAAAAAATACAAATAAAACTTGCTTTGTGACTTAACATACAAAATAGATGATGTAGAACACAATTGCGCACAATTTTCAGGAACCCATTTTGGCTCATTAGCATTAGTTTCAAAACTACTGACTGAAAGTAGACACATCTAAACAACAGGCTAACTTACCAAGACAGTAACAACCAGACACATCTAAACAACAGGCTAACTTAACAAGACAGTAACAACCAGACACATCTAAACAACAGGCTAACTTATCAAGACAGTAACAACCAGACACATCTAAACAACAGGCTAACTTACCAAGACAGTAACAACCAGACACATCTAAACAACAGGCTAACTTACCAAGACAGTAACAACCAGACACATCTAAACAACCGGCTAACTTACCAAGACAGTAACAACCAGACACATCTAAACAACAGGCTAACTTACCAAGACAGTAACAACCAGACACATCTAAACAACAGGCTAACTTACCAAGACAGTAACAACCAGACACATCTAAACAACCGGCTAACTTACCAAGACAGTAACAACCAGACACATCTAAACAACAGGCTAACTTACCAAGACAGTAACAACCAGACACATCTAAACAACAGGCTAACTTACCAAGACAGTAACAACCAGACACATCTAAACAACCGGCTAACTTATCAAGACAGTAACAACCAGACACATCTAAACAACAGGCTAACATACCAAGACAGTAACAACCAGACACATCTAAACAACAGGCTAACTTACCAAGACAGTAACAACCAGACACATCTAAACAACCAGGCTAACTTACCAAGACAGTAACAACCAGACACATCTAAACAACAGGCTAACTTACCAAGACAGTAACAACCAGACACATCTAAACAACAGGCTAACTTACCAAGACAGTAACAACCAGACACATCTAAACAACAGGCTAACTTACCAAGACAGTAACAACCAGACACATCTAAACAACAGGCTAACTTACCAAGACAGTAACAACCAGACACATCTAAACAACAGGCTAACTTACCAAGACAGTAACAACCAGACACATCTAAACAACAGGCTAACTTACCAAGACAGTAACAACCAGACACATCTAAACAACCGGCTAACTTATCAAGACAGTAACAACCAGACACATCTAAACAACCGGCTAACTTACCAAGACAGTAACAACCAGACGCATCTAAACAACCGGCTAACTTATCAAGACAGTAACAACCAGACACATCTAAACAACCGGCTAACTTATCAAGACAGTAACAACCAGACACATCTAAACAACAGGCTAACTTACCAAGACAGTAACAACCAGACACATCTAAACAACCGGCTAACTTAACAAGACAGTAACAACCAGACACATCTAAAAAACAGGTTAACCTACCAAGACAGTAACAACCAGACACATCTAAACAACAGGCTAACTTACCAAGACAGTAACATCTATATGACACATTTAAACAACAAGCAAACTTACCAAGACAGTATCATCTATACAACAGGCTAACTTGCAAAGTCAGTAACAAGCAGACACATCTAAACAACAGGCTAACTTACCAAGACAGTAACATCTATATGACAGGCTAACTTACTAAGACAGTAACATCTATAGGGCAGACTAACTTACCAATACAGTAACATCTATACAACAGGCTAACTTACCAAGACAGTAACATCTATATGACAGGCTAACTTACTAAGACAGTAACATCTATAGGACAGACTAACTTACCAAGACAGTGACATCTATACAACAGGCTAACTTACTAAGACAGTAACATCTATACAACAGGCTAACTTACTAAGACAGTAACATCTATAGGACAGGCTAACTTACTAAGAACATCTATAGGACAGACTAACTTACCAAGGATGGTGAGGAAAAGGACCAAGTTATTCATGATTTTGCTGCATATTCCCCAACACATAGGCTGAGGAGGCTCCACGATGGGCTCCAAATGGCTTTCATGCATTCTGACCTCCACTTGCCTCTGCATTGTGTTGGCGCTAGAGAGAGAGAGAGATAGATAGGAGGTTTATTCATTTACTCCTCCTTGACCCATAATGCCTAGCTGTGTCAACAGTTATTACCATATTTGCTCCAGTGAAAAGGTCACTGATGCAGGACACCATAAGAGTTTGATGTGGCTTCTTGTCCATCTGTAATAATGGCTCCGGAACTGATGGCAAACAGAATGATAATGTATTCATACTATCACAAAGATGTATGAGGGAGAGGAGACTGAACAAGTGGGTAGAGAGAGAGACATGGGAGATGTGAGTAGATGTATGAGGGAGAGGAGACTGAACGACTGGGTAGAGAGAGAGACATGGGAGATGTGAGTAGATGTATGAGGGAGAGGAGACTGAACGACTGGGTAGAGAGAGAGACATGGGAAATGTGAGTAGATGTATGAGGGAGAGGAGACTGAACGACTGGGTAGAGAGAGAGACATGAGAGATGTGAGTAGATGTATGAGGGAGAGGAGACTGAACGACTGGGTAGAGAGAGAGACATGGGAGATGTGAGTAGATGTATGAGGGAGAGGAGACTGAACGACTGGGTAGAGAGAGAGACATGGGAGATGTGAGTAGATGTATGAGGGAGAGTCAGCTAGGCAAGTCAGTTAAGAAGAATTTCTTATTTACAATGACGGCCTACCCCGGCCAAACTCGGACGATGCAGGGCTAATTGGGCGCCGCCCTATGGGACTCCACCTCGTATTGGTGAAAGGGTTCACGGCCGGATATGATGCAGCCTGGATTTGAACCAGGGACTGTAGTGACTCCTCTTGCACTGAGATGCAGTACCTTAGACCATTGCAACACTCAGGAGCCCACCATGACTTGTGTGTTAGTACAGTATGTGTGTGTGTCCAGTGTCTGTCCACAGCAACTGACTTAAACTTAACGTCTGTTATCTCTGCCCTCTGATCTGGGCCAGTCTGAGGATGCAGTGGTTTTCCAGTGAATGGAGCTTCTTCGTAATCTCATTCCTCTGAGATGGGAGTCTTCACTTCCAGGTCATGCCCCCATCTCACACTCCTCACACTCCTCCCTCTATCTCTCTACCTAATCGCCTCATCACGTCACCACAGCAACAAGTCTCCCAGCTTTGTTGTGGTCTGGCTTATTAAAAGCTCTTCAACTTAAAGTTCCCCGACCGTCCCTACTCCTAGCATCATTTAAATCACATCTCTCGGGGTGTATAACCTTGTGTGCTGTTGCGTAACTTTGTCCCCTCCGCGAACATCCGTGTGTTGTCACCGTGTCCCGTATTGTTTCATATTTACAATAACACTCACTGTCAATACCGTCCATTTCCTGAGAGGGAGCTTTCTGCTGTGTCCCGCTGCTACACTGTTACACTGTCCTAAAAATGAACAGCCCTGTACTCACTGGCAAAATATTTCTCGGATTGAGAGGAAAATGGAGGTTTGGCGAAATTCCCTGTTTCTAAAACTATATTGAGTGAATTTGTAACTGGAGTAACTGCTTGTATTGCATACTGTTTACATCCACAGAACCAAAGACGTGACGGCGAGGCAGTTAATAGGTTGTGACTGGCAAATCAATCAGAGGCTGTCTGACACACAGTGCCCGGACATAAGCCTGTTAAGGCCGACAAAATTAGCCTGTCAAGCACACCAGTGGTTTAGTTGCATAACCTCTCAGGGGTGACCCAGGAACTGTCAAGGTGTGCCAAGCTGCGATTAGACCGTCTTGAGCAAGGGATTACTGTTTGATTCACAGATTCAGAAATACAGATTCACAATACATACAAATGAAATCACATATTTAAAAAACACAATTATTCACACAGCTCTTTGGCAAGAAATGGTCCCCTCACCAAGAGTCATCCATACAGCCTATCTGCTCTATGGTGCATCAGTACCAAAAGCTTTTACGTTCAAAGCCTAAACAATATATCGCTACAGTCAACTGAAGCCTGACTGTAGCAATTGTAAAGCACTTGAATCAGGATCCAGGGCACATACGATTTGCTAATGTCATTATGTGTCTCATTAGATAGGGTACATCTCATGAGCTGGATGGTTCTCAAGGCCACCTGGCTGGGCTGGTGCAGATGAGGTCAAATGGGAGAGTGTCTCAGCTCTCTCACCAGAAAGGGATGACCTCTGATTACCAAAGGTCAAATGACAATACATGAAGAATGATCAGACAAGTCACAGACGCCGGAGCATTTTCCCTTTTTGCGTCAGGGGACAACAACAATACTGCAGCATAATACTGTGATGAGGAAATTCTACTCAACAATACTGTTGCATAATACTGTGATGAGGAAATTCTACTCAACAATACTGTTGCATAATACTGTGATGAGGAAATTCTACTCAACAATACTGTTGCATAATACTGTGATGAGGAAATTCTACTCAACAATACTGTTGCATAATACTGTGATGAGGAAATTCTACTCAACAATACTGTTGCATAATACTGTGATGAGGAAATTCTACTCAACAATACCGCAGCGTAATACTGTGATGAGGAAATTCTACTCAACAATACTGTTGCATGATACTGTGAGATGCAAACTTTCAATCAGGCCTTCAAAAATCCATGACAGCAACTGCCTCTAAAATAAATACAGCACGGTAACAGTAGAATGTGGAAAATGTTTCAAACCTTTCATATTCAATTAAAACCCTTTACATTTAGCTTACCTGTAGTTGTTGTCTGGAATTTGGAATGGAAAGGTGGCGTACTAAAGAGTCACTACTCAGTCAGCCATGGGCTGCAAGGATAGAGTCAAAGAAAGGAAGGGAAATTCACGGTCTATCCATCTCGGAGATTCAGTGAAGATCCACAAACGTATGAAGGTCCCCCCTTGCCCCTTAAATAAGGGAATGTAGAAATCTGGAGGCTATGCGGGAGTAGATCTCAAGAAGAAAGCCAGCAGCACCTTCTCAGCATCCAATCGAAATACAGTGAGTTAATCAGCAATGCCCATGGAAGACTGAGAATGGCATCCGCAGTCCCTGAAGTCGACTCATCCAAGCATGTGTGTAGACCTGAAGTGACCGACCTGCAGGCTGGACTGTGGGCTCCACGTTCAGCTTCATTGTAAGCAGCGAGTGAAATCCTTGGTGCCCTCCTCTTTCTCCTTCTCTACCTGTCTAATCCGTCCTTAAAGCATGCGCTGTAATGCTTTTCCCTCGGATGTGAGGCGGGATAAAGACGCACGAGATTCTCAAAACAATCAAAGCAGGCCTGCAAGCCAAGTGCTCAAGAAAAGGAACACTTGGCTGTTGCATTGAAGAGACATGTGCGTTGTATAGCCAACCCAGATGTAAACAAAGAGGAGAGGGAAGTTGGAGTAGTAATGAATCAGACAAGATGGGCTCCTTCAACTCACCACTGCATTGGTTGACATGACTGACCAGTGGCTCAATGCTATGGATAATGGCAGGTTTGTAGGTGTACTATTTTTAGATTTCAGTGCAGTATTTGATTTAGTGGATCATGAAATTATTTTGACAAAATTAATGCATTATGGTTTTAAGGAGGTAGCATTGAATTGGGTACAGTCATATCTAACTGACAGGGAACAGTCTACCTATATCAATGGTTCATTTTCTTCCCCTAATGTGTTAAACTGTGGAATACCGCAGGGCAGCTGCCTTGGGCCACTTCTCTACTTAATATACACCAACGACCTTCCCTATGCCGTGGTTGAAACTCAAGCTACTATATTTGCAGATGATACTACAATTTATGCAGCAAGACAATCGGTTCAACAGGTACAGCAAGCTTTGCAAGGAGATTTGCAGATTATCAGGAAATGGGTTTGCCAAAACAAACTTGCTTTAAGCACCAAGAAAACCAAAGTTATGTTGGTCTGTTCAACTAGGAAAAGGCCAAAACAGCATGGGATACAATTAAGTATGGGAGGAGTACAAATTGAAGAAGTGGCAGAAACCAAACTACTGGGAGTGCAGCTAGACAACTGCTTATCATGGTCGTCTCAAATAACTAATCTATGTAAAAAAAAATATTAAAACAGCATGCATAATCAGAAGGATAGCTAAATATTTACCAGGGAAAATCCTTCAGCAAATAACACAGGCATTGGTTGAGAGTCAAGTGAACTATTGTTCGGTGGTCTGGGGAAATGCATCATCTAGTGAAGTTAGGAGGCTGCAGAATGCACAGAATAAAGCAGCAAGGATTGTTTTAAGGCGGAGATATGGTTCTTCTGTTGCAGTCATGCGCAGTGTTCTTGGTTGGTCATCAATCGACAAGATAATTGAAAAAAAAAAATGCTTATCTTATTTTATAATATACATCATTTAAAACGGCCAAGTTCTATTCACAATGGTATTCAGTTGGTAAGAGACAGACATTCAGTAAATACTAGGAATAGATTGTCCACCGTCTATGCGTTATCCAGACAGAAAAAAGAAATGGGCAAAAGAACATTTTGATTTAGAGCAATAAAGAAATGCAATAAATTAACTGAGCAAACTAGAAACCTTTCAATATATAAGTTTAAACATGATTTAAAAACCATTTAAATATAGTATATAGAAATGTTGTGGGACTATAGTAGATGAAGAATCAATATTTTTTTAGATTGAGTATTTATTGGGTCATTATGCTAGTGTATTATGTATGTTTGTAATAGTGTGTTATATGTGAAAGTGTGTTTGTACTATAAATTGTTTTTTAATGTTAAGGACTCTTGGAAGATTAGTCCAAATGGGGACTAAAAGAGATCCCAATAAAATAAAATCAAACTCACACTTTTAGAAAAAAGGATCTAGAACAATAAAGGGTTCCTCTGCTTGTCCTTGCAGTTTAGAAGAACCCTCATTCCAGGTAGAACATTTTCTCCATAAAAATAAGCATAAAAATAAGCCTTTTAGAACCTTTTCTTAGAGAAGGATGAAAAAGGTTCCATATAGAATCAGTCCTTGTTAAACCAAGGCCAATGTCCTCACCCCCGGTGAAAGGTGACAGATCAATGTTTGTCAGACTATGAGACGTCCTGAAAATCGGTCTTCTCACAAAATTGTCTGTAGCGTCCAAACAGTTTAGGCTACACAATAATATGAGGTGAGACACTCACAAACATGTACGGTGCATTTAGAAAAGTATTCAGACCCCTTCACATTTTCCACATTTTGTTACATTACATCCTTATTCTAAAATGGATTGAATAATCTACACACAATACCCCATAATGACAAAGCGAAAACAGGTTATTAGAATTGATTTTGTCCCAAAGCCACTTCTGGGTTGTATTGGCTGTGTGCTTAGGGTCGTTG
Source organism: Oncorhynchus clarkii lewisi (assembly GCF_045791955.1). Taxonomy (NCBI): domain Eukaryota; kingdom Metazoa; phylum Chordata; class Actinopteri; order Salmoniformes; family Salmonidae; genus Oncorhynchus; species Oncorhynchus clarkii. Next base: position 40,584,641 of record NC_092172.1, on the reverse strand, counting down.
TCCTATTGAAAGATTAACCTTTGTCCTATTCTGGGGTCCTGAGCAGGTTTTTATCAAGGATCTCTCTGCACTTTTCTCAGTTCATTTTTCCCTTGATCCTGACTAGTCTCCCAGTTCCTGCCACTGAAAAACATCCCCACAGCATGCTGCCACCATCATGGTTCACTGTAGGGATGGTGCCAGGTTTCCTCCAGACATGAAGCTTGGCAATCTGGCCAAAGAGTTTAATTTTGGTTTCATCAGACCAGAAAATCTTGATTCTCATGGTATGAGGGTCCTTTAGGTGCCTTTTGGCAAACTCCAAGCGGGCTGTCATGTGCCTTTTACTGAGGAATGGCTTCCGTCTGGCCACTCTACCATAAAGGCCTTATTGGTAGAGTGCTGCAGAGATGGTTGTCCCATCGGGTTCTTGGTCACATCCCTGACCAAAGCCCTTCTCCTCTGATTGCTCAGCTTGGCTGGGCATCCAGCTCTAGGAAGAGTCTTGGTGGTTCCAAACTTCTTCCATTTAAGAATGATGGAGGCCACTGTGGTCTTGGGAACCTTCAATGGTGCAGAAATGTTTTGGTACCCTTCCCCAGGTCTGTGCCTCGACACAATCCTGTCTCTGAGCTCTACGGACAATTCCTTCGACCTCATGGCTTGTTTTTTGCTCTGACATGCACTATCAACTGTGGGACCTTATATAGACAGGTGTGTTCGCCTTTCCAAATCATGTCCAATCAATTGAATTTACCAAAGGTGGACTCCAATCAAGTTGCAGAAACATCTCAAGGATGATGAATGGAAACAGGATGCACCTGAACTCAATTTCAAGTCTTAGAGCAAAGTCTTATACTTATGTAAATAAGGTATTTCTGTTTTTTCTTTTTAATACATTCGCAACATTTTCTAAAAACCTGTTTTTGCTTTGTCATTATGAGGTAATGTGTGTAGATAAAAAAAAAAAGGAATGCATTTTAGAATAAGGCTGTGACGTAACAACAGGTAGAAAAACATGTGGAAAAACATCGGTTATCTTGCTCTAGGACACCCACAGGCCTCACAAGACTTGTCTGAAGGTCCCCCGGGACCAGTTGAAAAATGAATGGAGGTATATACATACGGAGAGTGTTTAGTGCCAAAAATAATGCGTTAAGTACCCATAAAAAAAATATGTATATGTTTCCTGATCTTTCTTATATCTCTCAGATATAGGACTGACACTTTAGAACAAACTTCCTTAAGATTTTTTGGGACTATCTGTTTTTCCATGTAGTGAATCTGTTATTCAATGTGTTTGTGTGGGCTAATAATTATTGTTTTTTATTTTTTTATGCTTCAAAGCGTCTTAAAATTCAAAATCAAATAGCAAAATTATCCTTGGTATGACCTCCTTAAACAATTGAATGTAGATTAGTAGAACCCCCTCCCCCCCTCCCCCGCTTAGACAGGGCTCTTATGAGTTAAGCATCCTAAATATTTAATATTTTTGGTAGTCCACTTAAAATGATTGCTGTAGATTGTGAGCTATTCTTTTTCGTATCATTTCATTTTTCCCCACTTTAATTTGATATCCTGAGATTTTACAGTAATCTGAAAATATTTTTTAGCTAAGGGGGCATTGAGTGTTCAATATTGGTCAGGTACATAAGTAGATAATCTACAAATAAGTTTAGTTTATATTCATGTTTACCAATACTGAGTGATACCTGTTACATTTGGGTCCTGTCTAATTCTTTCTACAAGTGGTTCAATTGCCTGTGCTGACAGGAGGGTGAGATGGGACATCCCTGTTTTGTGCCCCTTTCTAAAACAATCAGATAATGTATTATGTGTGTATACTTTTGCTTTAGGACATTTATAAAATGGTTTTATTAAATGTATTATTTCAGCTCAAAAGTTGAGGGCTTCCAAAGTTTTCAATAGGAAAAGCCATTCAAGATGGTTGAAAGCGTTTCGGCATCAACAGCCATCATTGATTAATCTAAGTGTCTATTTTTAATAAGCCCTGTTTGATGGACATGTATCACGTCTGATAAGACTTTTGCCATTCTATTGCTTATAAGTGTTGTTGTTATTTTATAGTCACAATTTATTACATGTATGGGTAATCAGCAGGGGACTCTCTAGATTTTCCTGGTTTTAATATAACTGAAATTACTGTTTGATACATGGAACCAGGAAGTTCTGAATTGAGTGACATGTGTGTTGTCATTTGTGTAGTCGGGCTACTTTGTCCCAACATGTAGAATTGGAAAGCCATCCATTCCTGGTGCCTTTCTCCTTTTGAATGTTTTAACAGTATCTAATATTTATTATTGGGTAATCTCTGTTTTTAGTGATTATTTTTTTGTGTTTTGGTAATTGCTTCAGACTTGATGAGTCTAAGAAGGATATTTTTATTTTTATTTTACCTTTATTTAACTAGGCAAGTCAGTTAAGTCCAACGCTCTAACCACTAGGCTACCCTGCGATCTGTCCAATTGTTGTTTGATTCTGGCAGTGGTTAGAGCATTGGACTAGTAACCGGAAGGTTGCAAGTTCAAACCCCCGAGCTGATAAGGTACAAATCTGTCATTCTGCCCCTGAACAGGCAGTTAACCCACTGTTCCTAGGCTGTCATTGAAAATAAGAATTTGTTCTTAACTGACTTGCCTAGTTAAATAAAGATAAAATAAAATACAGATGTGGCATGTTAATTTGAAAATAATCCTGCAGCAAAAGGAAATGTGGATTGTAATTAATGGACATTTTTATATATTTTTTTATATTTTTATATTCTCACATGATTCACAAGTGAGAATCAAGTCAGAGATTTTTAAGTGCAAATTACAAATGTTTTAAGCCTCAAATACACTAGAAGTTTAACTTTACCTGCATTACAGGAACGTTCTCATGCAACAGGGTGATCCAATTAAAATCCTACAGCTGTACTTTAGTGCATATTATTACAAATCATCTCTAGAATTCAGCTACGTATGACTACTTCCTGTGTGTGTTACATTTTCCTTGGTGGTGGTCTGGTTTGTTGCAGTAAGTGATCTCTGATCTTCATTGGTATGGAGTTAACCATCTCTGAGCCGTGTTCCCACTGGGCACAGACGTCACTTCGACGTCTAGTTTTGATTTACATTTGATTGAATTGTCACATTACGTGAATTCAACGTGAATTCCCCAAAACAGTTTACCATGTCATTTGGATTTTGCTTAAAAGTTGTGTTGAAAAAAAAAGGCTAACATTCCAACATCTCTTTACATTGATGAAATCTGATCAGTTTTCCACATTGATTCAACATCATCACCTCAATTGTTATTGTTGGAATGACGTTGATTCAACCAGTTTGTGTTCAGTAGGTTAGTCCACATGAAGGGAGGGAGAAGATGGCAACGCGTCTGTTTGTAGCTCATGCATCCCAACGCGGGACTCCACCCCCTTAGGTACACATTCCTCACGCAGCTCCATCTGACCACACGAACCATGATGAGAGGACATGGTGTCTATAAATAACTCATCTGTCCTGAGCTCTCCTAATCTACCACACATACACACACAGGGACATACACACATGCGCAAATGTACACACTCATGACACAACAGATATACCATGATATGAGTTAACTTACCACTTCCTAACAATATATCTATCTAGTCTTCTCTTTTCTTAAAACTCACTAAGAATAGGCAATCTTACAATCCAATAATTAAATCATATCAATACCATGCTAGTAAAACAATACCATACAATTCCCAGCATGCATCTGTTTCTCTAATATCGTGTACATTGATCATTTCATACACACGGTGTCCTGGACACCTTATGGTGGTGAATTGGCTCAAATTGAAACCACATCTTTGCAACTCCTTTTCCTGAATGATAATCTGTGCCGGGTTCCTGCATCCAGGTGGTAACTCTCTGCATCATATTTTCCCTACCATTGATATCTTAGCAGAGTTGAAAATAACATAGCAATTAGTTGGACATATCAGTTCAGCAATCTTTACACAACAAGTTGTCTTTGCTGTTCCATCGTAATAAAATAATTGTACTAATTTCAATGTAATCTTGGAACCCTGAACCAAATCTCATGTGCGCTAGCTAGCAGGCTAACTTTATTTGTTACTTCTAGGGGCGCAAGTGGCTAAACAGCAGATTCAGCCTCTCTTCACTACAAACCACCCATCTGTCTAGAGAGACTAGACATTCATGCACACAATTATGATTCATCAAAATAACTAAAAATAATTATAATCACATAAATCTTTGCATATCTCTGATTCAGCAAGGTGTGCAGGCATAATGTAAACATTTATGTTTATGTCTGTCGCTATTGGGGGTCCTTCCCAACTTGAACTCATTTACAACTCATGTGAGACTTCCTGAATAATTTGGACACCAGCTGAATAAGGCAAATGGCCTACTGAATTATTATTTCATCCTCTTTGAACATCTGGTTAATTGAAACAGACTACCTTAAAAATGGCAGAATGTACTGACAATCAAGAATTCCCTACCATATCAATAATGTTATAACAAAGGGGAAGCCTTTTTTCCTGTATTATTGCTAATTTATGCTCAAAGATGAGTGTGCATTTCTGAGCAATCACAGCCATACCATGGGAAACCACAGGAAACAAGCACAAGCATTTCGCTACACCCACAATAACATCTGCTAAACACGTGTATGTGACCAATACATTTTGAGTTGGAAACTGTACGTTAGCATCACCACTAGCATATGCTACCTCTGGTTGGCATTGGAGCTAGTCTGAGCAAGCTACGAAGCTAAGGTTTAAAAAGGCTTCTGAAGTTTGTAATTTCCACTTAGAAATGTCAGTCTTGATTACCCAGACAGAAAATGCCTCAACGCCTACATAAATGCCCATTCATTATAATCATCATAATAATTTACATTTCCTGTGGCTGCAGGATTATTTTCCTGCTGTAACACACTGGCTCAAGTTAAGATCCTGCATCTGTACTAACTAGCCTCTGTTACAGGGAAACTATAGTAGCTACTAGCCTAATAGATTGCTCCACTAGTTAGCTACTTTGGTGTGAGGCTTAGTGTGAAGTGTGGTTAGTAATCAGTAATTGAACTAGTTTGCAAAATGTTGTTTTTTTGTTTCAAGAATAAAACTACTTCAAGAGCAAAACCTTGTCTCACAGTAATTTCAAAATGAATTGATGAATCATCTTAATTGTATCCATGTTCTTCTGCACTAATGTCTCCTCTACTGTAGGAGCCACACTAAAGTGTTCCCTAAACCAGAGCCCCTTCCTCCCAACCTGCTCAACCCACCACCCACTTCGCTCCATCTATATCAATGCACCAATAAAACACATATCCATCAATAGTTCTGTAACGGCAATGACAAACAAATGAGTTGCAATGATCACAATTGTATGTTATTATTGTTGTTACTACTTTTAGCTACTATTATCATTATCATAAGTCACAGCTGTAGTAGTAGTAGTAGTAGTAGTAGTAGTAGTAGTAGTAGTAGTAGTAGTAGTATTAGTATTAGTAGTAGTAGTAGTGGTGGTAGTGGTAGTAGTAGTAGTAGTAGTGGTAGTAGTGGTAGAAGTAGTATTAGAAGTAGTAGTAGTAGTATTGGAAGTAGTAGTAGAACTTTTATTATTATTACTATTAGTAGTACTAGTGGTAGTAGTAGCATAAGTATTATTATTATTATTAGTAGTAGTAGTAGTGGTAGTAGTAGTAGTGGTAGAATAAGTATTAGTAGAAGTAGTATTAGTAGTAGAAGTAGTAGTATTAGTCGTGATAGTAGTAGTAGTAGCAATAGTAGTGGTGGAAGTATTAGTAGTAGTGGTAGAAGTAGTAGTAGCGCTGGTGGTAGTAGTAGTAGTTTTAGTAGTAGTAGTGGAAGTATTATTACTAGTAGTAGTAGTAGAAGTAGTATTAGAATAATAATTATTATTATTAGTAGTAGTGGTAGTAGTAGTGTAACGGATGTGAAACGGCTAGCTTAGTTAGCGTGGGCGCTAAATAGCGTTTCAATCAGTGACGTCACTTGCTCTGAGACCTTGAAGTAGTAGTTCCCCTTGCTCTGCAAGGGCCGCGGCTTTTGTGGAGCGATGGTATTAGTAGTAGTGGTTGTAGTATTATTATTATTATTACTATTGTTATTAGTAGTATTACCAATAGTAGTAGAAGTAGTAATATTTTTTATTTATCCGTTATTTTACCAGGTAAGTTGACTGAGAACACGTTCTCATTTGCAGCAACAACCTGGGGAATAGTTACAGGGGAGAGGAGGGGGATGAATGAGCCAATTGTAAACTGGGGATGGGCCAGATTGGGAATTTAGCCAGGACACCGGGGTTAACACCCCTACTCTTACGATAAGTGCCATGGGGTCTTTAATGACCTCAGAGAGTCAGGACACCCGTTTAACGTCCCATCCGAAAGACGGCACTCTACACAGGCCAATCACTGCCCTGGGGCATTGGGATATTGTTTTAGACCAGAGGAAAGAGTGCCTCCTACTAGCCCTCCAACACCACTTCCAGCAGCATCTGGTCTCCCATCCAGGGACTGACAAGGACAAACCCTGCTTGTGGAAGTATTAGTGGTAGTGATGGTGGTAGTAGTAGTGGTAGTGGTAGAAGTAGTATTAGTAGTAGTAGTAGTAGTAGTAGTAGTGGTAGAAGTAGTATTAGTCTAAATATTAGTCTAAATAGTAGTAGTAGTAGTAGTGGTGGTAGTAGTAGTAGTAGTGGTAGTAGCGGTAGAAGTAGTATTAGCAGCAGTAGTAGTAGTAGTAGTAGTATTAGAAGTATTATTATTATTATTAGTAGTAGTAGTAGTGGTAGTAGTAGTAGTAGTAGTAGCGGTAGAAGTAGTATTAGCAGTAGTAGTAGTAGTAGTAGTGGTAGTAGTGGTAGAAGTAGTATTTGCAGCAGTAGTAGTAGTAGTAGTACTATTAGAAGTATTATTATTATTAGTAGTAGTAGTAGTGGTAGTAGTAGTAGTAGTAGTAGTGGTAGTAGCAGTAGAAGTAGTATTAGCAGCAGTAGTAGTAGTAGTAGTATTAGAAGTATTATTATTATTATTATTAGTAGTAGTAGTGGTAGTAGTAGTAGTAGTAGCGGTAGAAGTAGTATTAGCAGTAGTAGTAGTAGTAGTGGTAGTAGTGGTAGAAGTAGTATTTGCAGCAGTAGTAGTAGTAGTAGTACTATTAGAAGTATTATTATTATTATTATTAGTAGTAGTGGTAGGAGTAGTAGTATTAGTAGTGGTAGTAGTGGTAGAAGTAGTATTAGCAGCAGTAGTAGTAGTAGTATTAGAAGTATTATTATTATTATTAGTAGTAGTAGTAGTGGTAGTGGTAGTAGTAGTAGTAGTAGTAGTAGTGGTAGTAGTGGTAGAAGTAGTATTAGTAGAAGTAGTAGTATTAGTATTAGTAGTAGAAGTAGTAGTAATAGTAGTGGTAGTGGTAGTAGTAGTAGTAGTAGAAATAGTATTACTATTAGTAGTAGTAGTAGTGGAGGTGGTGGTAGAAGTAGTATTAGTAGAATAAGTATTATTAGTATTAGTAGAGGTGGTAGTAGTAGTAGTAGAAGTAGTAATTGTAGTTGTTGTAGTTGTAGTAGTAGAAATAGAAATAGTATTACTATTAGTAGTAGTAGTAATGGTGGTAGTAATGGTGGTAGTAGTAGTAGTGGTAGTAGTAGTATTAGAAGTAGTAATTGTAGTAGTAGTAGTAGTAGTAGTAGTAGTACTAGTAGTGATGGTAGTAGTAGTAGTAGTAGTAGAAATAGTATTGCTAGTAGTAGTAGTAGTAGTAGTGGTGGTGGTGGTAGTGGTAGAAGTAGTATTAGTAGAAGAAGTAGTATTATTATTAGTAGAGGTGGTAGTAGTAGTAGTAGAAGTAGTAATTGTAGTAGTTGTAGTTGTAGTAGTAGTATAAATAGTATTACTAGTAGTAGTAGTAGTAATGGTGGTAGTAGTAGTAGTAGTAGTACTAGCAGAAGTATTATTACTAGTAGTAATAGTAGAAGTAGTATTAGTAGAAGTAGTGGTGGTAGTAGTAATGGTAGTAGTACTGGTAGTGGTGGTGGTGGTAGTGGTGGTGGTAGCAGTAGTGGTGGTGGTAGTATTAGTAGTTGTGGTGTTGGTAGTAGTAGTAGTGGTAGTATTAGTGGTAGTGGTAGTATTAGTAGTAGTGGTGGTGGTAGTTGTAGTGGTAATGGTAGTATTGGCAGTGGTAGTAGTGATATTGGCAGTGGTAGTAGTGGTTGGGGTGGTAGTGGTGGTATTAGTAGTAGTGGTTGTAGTAGTGGTAGTAGTACTGGTAGTGGTAGTGGTGGTGGTGGTGGTGGTGGTAGTGGTAGTATTAGTAGTAGTGGTAGGAGTGGTAGTGGTGGTGGTGGTGGTAGTATTTGTAGCGGTTGTGGTAGTGGTAAAAATAAAAGCTATGCATGAAGCCTCTTTAGTCATAAGAGTCCCACCTAGTCGACAGCTATTTAGTACACCTCATGAGCTGTCCGAATCACTTAAGAGTTACCAGCAAGTGTCTTGATCATAGAAAAATGCAGCAAGTCAGTGGTTCCTGCCCCACATGCAACTGCTCTGGAGTTGTTAAAATAATGTTTTGATATTTCTATATGATCAACCCATAAATGATCTGGACCTACATTAAACAGAATCTATCAATAATCTAGACCTACATGAAACAGTATCTATAAATAATCTAGACCTACATGTAACAGTATCTATAAATAATCTAGACCTACATGAAACAGTATCTATAAATAATCTAGACCTACATGCAACAGTATCTATAAATAATCTAGACCTACATGAAACAGTATCTATAAATAATCTAGACCTACATGAAACAGTACCTATAAATAATCTAGAACTACATGTAACAGCATCTATAAATAATCTAGACCTACATGAAACAGTATCTATAAATAATCTAGACCTACATGAAACAGTATCTATAAATAATCTAGACCTACATGTAACAGTATCTATAAATAATCTAGAACTACATGTAACAGTATCTATAAATAATCTAGACCTACATGTAACAGTATCTATAAATAATCTAGAACTACATGTAACAGCATCTATAAATAATCTAGACCTACATGTAACAGTATCTATAAATAATCTAGACCTACATGTAACAGGATCTATCAATAATCTAGACCTACATGTAACAGCATCTATAAATAATCTAGACCTACATGAAACAGTATCTATAAATAATCTAGAACTACATGTAACAGTATCTATAAATAATCTAGACCTACATGTAACAGTATCTATAAATAATCTAGACCTACATGAAACAGTATCTATAAATAATCTAGACCTACATGCAACAGCATCTATAAATAATCTAGACCTACATGAAACAGTATCTATAAATAATCTAGACCTACATGTAACAGTATCTATAAATAATCTAGACCTACATGAAACAGTATCTATAAATAATCTAGACCTACATGCAACAGTATCTATAAATAATCTAGACCTACATGCAACAGTATCTATAAATAATCTAGACCTACATGTAACAGTATCTATAAATAATCTAGAACTACATGTAACAGGATCTATCAATAATCTAGACCTACATGTAACAGTATCTATAAATAATCTAGACATTGATGTAACAGCATCTATAAATAATCTAGACCTACATGCAACAGTATCTATAAATAATCTAGACCTACATGAAACAGTATCTATAAATAATCTAGACCTACATGCAACAGTATCTATAAATAATCTAGACCTACATGCAACAGTATCTATAAATAATCTAGACCTACATGCAACAGCATCTATAAATAATCTAGACCTACATGAAACAGTATCTATAAATAATCTAGACCTACATGCAACAGTATCTATAAATAATCTAGACCTACATGAAACAGTATCTATAAATAATCTAGACCTACATGCAACAGTATCTATAAATAATCTAGACCTACATGTAACAGTATCTATAAATAATCTAGACCTACATGTAACAGGATCTATCAATAATCTAGACCTACATGTAACAGCATCTATAAATAATCTAGACCTACATGAAACAGTATCTATAAATAATCTAGACCTACATGTAACAGTATCTATAAATAATCTAGAACTACATGTAACAGTATCTATAAATAATCTAGACCTACATGTAACAGTATCTATAAATAATCTAGAACTACATGTAACAGCATCTATAAATAATCTAGACCTACATGTAACAGTATCTATAAATAATCTAGACCTACATGTAACAGGATCTATCAATAATCTAGACCTACATGTAACAGCATCTATAAATAATCTAGACCTACATGAAACAGTATCTATAAATAATCTAGACCTACATGTAACAGTATCTATAAATAATCTAGACCTACATGAAACAGTATCTATAAATAATCTAGACCTACATGCAACAGCATCTATAAATAATCTAGACCTACATGAAACAGTATCTATAAATAATCTAGACCTACATGTAACAGTATCTATAAATAATCTAGACCTACATGAAACAGTATCTATAAATAATCTAGACCTACATGCAACAGTATCTATAAATAATCTAGACCTACATGCAACAGTATCTATAAATAATCTAGACCTACATGTAACAGTATCTATAAATAATCTAGAACTACATGTAACAGGATCTATCAATAATCTAGACCTACATGTAACAGTATCTATAAATAATCTAGACATTGATGTAACAGCATCTATAAATAATCTAGACCTACATGCAACAGTATCTATAAATAATCTAGACCTACATGAAACAGTATCTATAAATAATCTAGACCTACATGCAACAGTATCTATAAATAATCTAGACCTACATGCAACAGTATCTATAAATAATCTAGACCTACATGCAACAGCATCTATAAATAATCTAGACCTACATGAAACAGTATCTATAAATAATCTAGACCTACATGCAACAGTATCTATAAATAATCTAGACCTACATGAAACAGTATCTATAAATAATCTAGACCTACATGCAACAGTATCTATAAATAATCTAGACCTACATGAAACAGTATCTATAAATAATCTAGACCTTGATGTAACAGTATCTATAAATAATCTAGACCTTGATGTAACAGTATCTATAAATAATCTAGACCTACATGAAACAGTATCTATAAATAATCTAGACCTACATGCAACAGTATCTATAAATAATCTAGACCTACATGTAACAGGATCTATAAATAATCTAGACCTACATGAAACAGTATCTATAAATAATCTAGACCTACATGCAACAGTATCTATAAATAATCTAGACCTACATGAAACAGTATCTATAAATAATCTAGACCTTGATGTAACAGTATCTATAAATAATCTAGACCTTGATGTAACAGTATCTATAAATAATCTAGACCTACATGCAACAGTATCTATAAATAATCTAGACCTACATGCAACAGTATCTATAAATAATCTAGACCTACATGCAACAGTATCTATAAATAATCTAGACCTACATGAAACAGTATCTATAAATAATCTAGACCTTGATGTAACAGTATCTATAAATAATCTAGACCTTGATGTAACAGTATCTATAAATAATCTAGACCTACATGCAACAGTATCTATAAATAATCTAGACCTACATGCAACAGTATCTATAAATAATCTAGACCTACATGCAACAGTATCTATAAATAATCTAGACCTACATGCAACAGTATCTATAAATAATCTAGACCTACATGCAACAGCATCTATAAATAATCTAGACCTACATGCAACAGTATCTATAAATAATCTAGACCTTGATGTAACAGTATCTATAAATAATCTAGACCTTGATGTAACAGCATCTATAAATAATCTAGACCTTGATGTAACAGTATCTATAAATAATCTAGACCTTGATGTAACAGCATCTATAAATAATCTAGACCTACATGCAACAGTATCTATAAATAATCTAGACCTACATGCAACAGTATCTATAAATAATCTAGACCTACATGCAACAGTATCTATGAATAATCTAGACCTACATGTAACAGTATCTATTTTAACATAATCCTAAAACCTATTCTGAGTTGGGAGTTTTATAGTCTTAAAAAGGGTTTAACAGGATTCCAAGGACCTTTTGTGAGATGCTTTGTAGATACTGTTCCAGGTATTGAAACTTTCACTCAGACATTGGCCATGAATTCTCTGAAATTGAAATCCTCTCAAATCTGTGTTCAATGAAGCAAGTGAATAGTTTCATTCAAGTGCAGCATCAGGTCTTTCCCCACAGTTTCTACTCTTACTATTCTGTTAGTACAGGAAAGCCTTGCACCTCCCTCTATCCTGCTCAGACAAACACACAGACAAACCCTTCAGGTGTTAGTATGCAGGTGTGTATGTGTGATAGAATGGGGGGGAGGGAGGTTGTACTCCAAGCTAAGAAGCAATGGATAACCAGGCTTCCATCCCCATCACATTTACAGACAACCTGGATCCTCCAAGTGAACGTCTAGATTCGATCACCCGACATCCCATTATTCTCTGTTAAAGATACACTTAGTTGTCATTATAACGAGAGCGTTACTTAACGCGAGGCCACTAAACTGGTATGGTGTCTTCTTGAGTATCACAATTCAATCACAATTGTTCATTAGTGTAACTGCCTTCTCCACTTGAACAGGATGTTGTATAGTTACGATGCGAGTCATTGATTTAGAGAACAGTAACAGAAGCTTCAGGATGCCATTCCAACCACTTCTCAAATACATTCCGTTTTATGGCCAACCATCATTTGGGTTCCACACTAACCGTGGTAGTGACTGTTGCTATGGTAGCATGCATGGGAAGAATCTCAATTGCTATTCCTTGACTCCTCGCGTCCTCTCTCTTCGCCTCCTTCTCAAAACGCCTCTGACCTTCTCCTCCAACGGTTCTTGAGAAGGAGGCGAGGAGAGAGGACGCGAGGAGTCAAGGAAATCCAACTGAGAATCTGCCATTGTGTAATTCCATTGGCTCTAAGGGTGTCGTCTTGTTCTGAGGAGCTGGGGGAAAGCTGAGGTGTCTGTCTGTCTGACAAACAGAGGATAAGGACGACAAATCCTCTAAGTGATTCTCAATGACTGACAGCACATGTTTGACTGTCTACAGTGAGGCTCACACACGCCAACACAGACACGCAGGTACACACAACACACAATCACCTTCGCAGTCATTTTAATGTACACAGTACAGTATAGTACAGTACAGTATAGTACAGTACAGTACAGTACAGCATAGTATAGTGCGTAGACCTACTGTACTGTACATAGGGAGTGACATACGGACAGACAAAACAGAACAGTACAGTACATGCATACAACTATACATACAACTATGCATACAACTATATATACAACTATACATACAACTATGCATACACACATACGTTCAACAAAAAAGTATTTATTATTCTATTATTTAAATTATCCAAAATGTACAAAAAGCTTGTATTTATTAACCCCGGATGAAACAAGGCTATGATATGGTTATAATATGGTTATGATATGATTATGATATGGATATGATATGATTATGATATAATTATGATATGATTATGATATGGTTATTTTATGTTTCTGATATAATTATGATATGACAATGATATGATTATGATATGGTTATTATATGGTTATGATATAATTATAATATCGGTTATTTTATTGTGATTTTATGGTTATGATATAATTATGATATGGTTATTTATGATTATATGATTATGATATGCTTATGTTATGGTTATTATATGGTGATTTTATGGTTATGATATTATTTTATGGTGATTTTCTGGTTATATGGTTAGGATATGGTAATTTTATGGTTATGATATGGTTAAGATATGGTTATGATATGGTTATGTTATGGTTATTATATGGTGATTTTATGGAAGAACTGGGACATTTTCAGATTGCAGAAATTGTGTACATATCCTTGCGACATGGGGCTGTGCATTATCATGCTGAAACATGAGGTGATGGCAGCAGATGAATGGCACGACAATGGGCCTCAGGATCTCATCACAGTATATTTTGTTAATATGTTGTGAATGTATTATAATGTTCTAAAAAATGTTTAACTGCCTTAATTTTGCTGGATCCCAGGAAGAGTAGCTGCTGTCTTGTTGGTATCTAATGGGGATCCATAATAAATACAAATACGGAATCTCTATGTACTCAAATTGCCATCGATACAATGCAATTGTGTTCATTCATGTCTGTAGTTTATGCCTGACCATACCATAACCCCACTGCCACCATGGGGCACTTTGTTCACAACGTTGACATCAGCAAACCGTTCACACGACAACATACATGTGGTCTGCGGTTGGGAGGCCGGTTGGATGTACAACCAAATTCTCTAAAACAACGTCCTAGGCAGTTTATGGTAGAGAAATTAACATTAAATTATCAGGCAACAGCTATTGTGGACATTCCTGCAGTCAGCATACCAATTGCACTCTCCCTCAAAACTTGAGACATTTGTGGCACTGTAACCAAACTGCACATTTTAAAGTGACCTTTTATTTTCCCCAACATAAGGTGCACCTGTGTAATGATCATGCTGTTTAATCAGCTTCTTGATATGCCACACCTGTCAGGTGGATGGATTATCTTGGCAAAGGAGAAATGCTCACTAACAGGGATGTAAACACATTTGTGGACAACATTTGAGAGAAATAAGCTTTTTGGAACATATGGAACATTTCTTGGATCTTTTATTTCAGCTCATGAAACATGGAACCAACACTTTACATGTTGCGTTTATATTTTTGTTCAGTGTACATAACAGTAATTAGTGGTAAATATACATCATAGTAAATAGTGCCAGGGATGACTGTCCTCCCCACATCTCGTCTTAGGAAGTTTCCAATTGGCTCAGCCGAATACACTGCCAAGCACTTAGCCCTGTTATCTGTTTCAGGGAACTGGCAACAGTGAGTAAGTGAGTTGTTAGAAAAATAACACAGGCTGTCAATGATGGTGACAGAGTGGCTGAGACTGGAGTCAAATCAGAGATCTACTTCATGTTTTTCTGTATCCAGTCTTTGAAGTTGTTTATCCGGGTATGGACTGTGTAAAGCCCTGGGCCACAGTTCCATTTCTCATAACCAAAACTTTCTAATGCCAGAAGCTCCCAGACAACACTATCATCCCCCTGTCCCCCCGAAGGACCCGATGATGGCTTAGTGGCAGGAGATGGTATGATTGTAATGCCTGCACTGACAGTGGGACAAGGCTTGGTGGGATTGAGAGGGTGGCGCATTGCACACAGCATATTGTCAGTGATGGTGACAGGGGCCCCGCTCTGAGCAAACTGCCTCTCGCACTGAACGACATCCCCCAGCTCGACTACTCCAGTCTGGGCTGTCTCGGCGTCTAGCCTGTGTTTGGAACTGGACCTTGAGTCAGATGCAAGGAGCCAGCCTGTGGCATAGCCCTGTGTGGCGGTCACCTCCCCGCCTTGCATTTTGGGGAGACACACAGGCAACACACTCTCACTGATCTTGGCCTTGTCCCGTAGCTTCAGAACGGCCAGGTCTGAGTCCAGTGTCACAGGATCAAAGCTGGGATGGACCAGGACAGAGGAAACCTGTTGGATCAGAGGAGACATGAGACAGATGGACCAAAATGAATGCCGTGCGGAGAGTTTGAGCAGTGGCAGCTTGCTTGGCTCAGTCTAAACACATAAGTGTCCCAGCATGCAACTTGGCCGGACCTAAGCACAGCTTACTGACTTGCCATGTGCATTGAGATTTGGTCGGTGAGGTTGGCAACAATAGTCTTACAATCTGTTCTCCGGAGGGAAGTGTTTGTGCATAACGCAAGGAGGTCTAATTGTTTAGGACAAACCCCCAACCTTAGTTTCCAACATCTCCCATTGACATGACAATATATGATTTATACCAGTGTGTCATACAGATGTAGGAGCTTAATTGGATCACCCTGTTGCAGAAGAACAGTGCTGGAAATGTAAAACCTGTAGTGTATTTGAGGTTTAGAAAGGCTTCTGAAGTTTGTAATTTACACTTTGAAACGACAGACTTGATTAGCCTTATGCAAAATGTATCAACCCCAACAAACATGTCCATTAATTATAATCCATATAATAATTCACATTTCCTGGTGCTGCAAGATTATTTTCCTGCTGTAGCAAACTGGCTCAAATTAAGATCCTACACCTGTAGGTGTTTCTCAGTTCAGGATTTGAAGTGACTGTATTGCCCCACATTTTAGCACCTTATGGGCCTACTTGAGGCTCCATTTACCTAATGATTTTACAATGCTGACAGAAATGTGTTTCAGTGAAATCTGATGATATCCAAATATTACATAATATTACATAATATCATATGTATTTACTGATGATATCCAAATACTATAATTTGTTGGAAATTATTATGTGGAGAACACAGGATCTTTTAATGTTTTTTTTACAGTTATACCACAACAAGATTTAGAGGAATAATCTGATATGATATGGAAATCAAGACAATTAGACTGCACCTTTAAAATGGGCCACTCATAAATCACCTTGGCATGTTTTGGTAGGCATTAAAGGAGCAATCTACAGTTCCTTCATCCACGTATTAATTAATGATAAATACCCATTGGTACCCATTCTTATATACATTATTTTAGAATATAACTTAGTTCAATTGTCGTACCCCGTCTGAACTCAACATATTCTTTTGCTCCACTGTTTGTAAACAACGTAAATGTAAACAAACACTGTATAGCCTCAAAATACGGCTACAATATAATGTTCTATATCATTATGGATGCTCAGTCCTTGCAATCCGTAGCTCTGTCTAAGACTTTGAGAGTGGTGACATTTCTCCAGCCACATTCCACTGCTTTTTACCAAAAACAGTGGTGGTGTGTCTGCTTTGTTATTGTTTCAACTGCAGATTGGACCTTGTAGACGTTGTCAAGACCGTATTATAACGGCTTCACAACTGTATTCACAGACTTCAAGAGAGACTTTTACCCCCCTGTGTAGATAGAGCATCCCCCTAGCTTAGCATCACTCACACCCACCTGCAGTTGTTTCAGTGTCCTCATCTGGCCCGGGCTGTGTATTCCCATCACCACTTTAATGTTGGCTGGATCTACCCACTGCGGCTTGCCCACTCCTGCCACCACCAGGCAGTGAGCTGCCACCAGCACACTGAGCTGGGTGACTAGTGCTCCACTGCACGCCAGCTGCCAGGGAGAGGAGGCCTCCTCTGGTGCCGTCTGTAGGCCAGAGCCAGCTCTGCGGATGATGTGGGAGCGGAGGTAGATGGCTGCATGCCAGGGCCATCCAATCTCAGTGAGGTTCTGAGGGCTGAAGGCTGCTGGGAGTTGACCACACACTGTTACAGAAAGAGAGAGGAGTAGGTGTCAGAGATGGGAGCGGAAATAGGTTGTTTCTGACTATGTTTCTAACACCATGTACACCTATGGAGGCAGGTAGCCTAGCGGTTAAGAGTGTTTGGTCAGTAACCGAAAGGTCGCTGGTTCGAATCCCCGAGCCAACTAGGTAAAAAATCTGTCAAATGTGCCCTTGAGCAAAGCACTTAACCGGAGCATCTGCAAACCGACGTAAATGCATTAGGGACACTTGAACAGTGATTTAAAATGTTTCATTAATGTGTACTGAATTGTATTGGGGTAGCCTAGTGGTTAGAGCGTTGGGCTAGTAACCGAAAGGTTGCAAGTTCATATCCCCGAGCTGACAAGGTGGGGGTTGCTGTCGTTCTGCCCCTGAACAGGCAGTTAACCCACTGTTCCTAGGCCGTCATTGTAAATAAGAATTTGTTCTTAACTGACTTGCCTAGTTAAATAAAGGCCAAATAAAGTGGGACCATATTTGTAAAACCAAATCTGTTCATTCCCTCAAGACATTGGCTGACTTTCTTTGCATCTGTTCTTTAAGTCGGCGCTGCCCTCACCTGGCGAGCAGGAGACATGATGCCCGCTCCACCTGCCAGTCTTCAGACAGGTGCGCCGGGGGCTACCGTAGTGTTGGTAGAGAGAGGAGGCACACTCATACTCTATGCTAGTGTACAGCTGGTGGAAACCACGGGGGATTTCCCTCAGGACAGGGTCTTGGGTGCTGGGGAGGTTCCCTGAGGATGGTGGGTCCATGCCAGGGGGGTGACTGTCATAGACCGTATGCCTGGATGAGGTGTGAAGCCTGTGGACTGGACTTTTCCTGTAGTAGGGGACAAAGAAGGTGTCTGAGTACAAGGAGAAAAGCTTAACAATGGGCATGTTTAAAAGAGATGTAGAATAAATGTTTAAAGTTATTGTCTGTAAAACACGTGTCAAACTCATTCCAAGGAGGGCAGAGTGTCTGTGGGTTTTAGCTCCACCCTTGTACTTGATTGATGAATTAAGGTCACTAATTAATAAGGATCTCCCCTCACCAGGATGTCTAGATCTTAATTGAAAGGAAAAAAACTAAAACCTGTAGACATTTGGCCCTCTGCGGAATGAGTTTGAAACCACTGCTGTAAGATAAAACCTAATCCACTCAAAAACTAGAAGTGTATAAATTCAGTCAAGGTGCCGGTTTTGTACAGATTGACATACAAACAGTCAGAATGAGACGTATGGAAGTGTTAGTATGGCTCATACCTGGGTGTACGGGTCATACCTGGATGTACTGGGTCATACCTGGGTGTACGGGTCATACCTGGATGTAAGGGTCATACCTGGGTGTACGGGTCATACCTGGGTGTACGGGTCATACCTGGATGTACGGGTCATACCTGGGTGTACGGGTCATACCTGGGTGTACGGGTCATACCTGGGTGTAAGGGTCATACCTGGGTGTACGGGTCATACCTGGGTGTACGGGTCATACCTGGGTGTACGGGTCATACCTGGGTGTACGGGTCATACCTGGGTGTACGGGTCATACCTGGGTGTACGGGTCATACCTGGGTGTACGGGTCATACCTGGATGTACGGGTCATACCTGGGTGCACGGGTCATACCTGGGTGTACGGGTCATACCTGGGTGTACGGGTCATACCTGGGTGTACGGGTTCATGCCTGGGTGTACGGGGTCATACCTGGGTGTACGGCTCATACCTGGATTTACGGGTCATACCTGGGTGTACGGGGTCATACCTGGGTGTACGGGGTCATACCTGGATGTACGGGTCATACCTGGGTGTACGGGTCATACCTGGATGTACGGGTCATACCTGGATGTACGGGGTCATACCTGGATGTACGGGTCATACCCGGATGTACGGGTAATACCCGGATGTACGGGTCATACCTGGATGGGGCCTTTGGCTTCACAACTTTGTGTCTCACCAGCTCAGATACCTTAGGCTCTCGACAGGCTGTGGACACAGAGGAAGAGCCCTTAACCACGTAATCAACAGTATTGTCCAGTAACCTAAACAGCAGCACTAAAGCACTATACAGTCTGATGTTATTTAAGCAATAAGGCCCAAGGGGGTGTGATATATCGCCAATATACCACGCTTAAGGGCTGTTCTTATGCACAACGCAACAAAGAGTGCCTGGACACAGCCCTTAGCCGTGATATATTGGCCATATATCACAAACCCCAGAGGTGCCTTATTGCTATTATAAACTGGTTACCAACGTAATTAGAGCAGTAAAAATGTATGTTTTGTTATACCCGTGGTACACTGTCTGATATACCACGGCTTTCAGACAATTAGCATTCAGGGCTGGAACCACGACTGTCAACCAATCAGCATTCAGGGCTGGAACAAGTCAGTTTATAAATGTGGATAAACATGTGCAGGTGTTTTATCTAAATGGCTGTTTGCTGTCAGTATACCTCTCACACACAGTGGTTGCCGGCCACTCCACGAGCCATCTGGGAGACAGGTGCTCCGGGAGCCGCCACTCAGGATGTAGGAGGGGTTACAGAAGTAGTCCACTGTGTCAGGACCTCCTCCAGAGCCCCGGACCAGCTGGAGGTAGCCATGGTGCAGCCTGGCTGGAGGAGGACACACCCCGAGCCCTCTGACTGGGTCTGCACCCCTCTGACTGGGTTGAACGGGCTCTGACTGGGTCTGCACCCCTCTGACTGGGTCTGCACCCCTCTGACTGGGTCGAATGGGCTCTGAGAGACACAAAGAGATGGAGGAGAGTCATGTTTTGAGAAATGGGCTGGTCATTCAATGGTCTACCATGACTATGGTGTGTATGTTCATTCCTTGTGTACTGTCTTCTTGTTTTCTTTGTGTACTCTCTTCTTGTTTTCCTTGTGTACTGTCTTCTCGTTTTCCTTGTGTACTCTCTTCTCGTTTTCCTTGTGTACTCTCTTCTCGTTTTCCTTGAGGAATGTCTTCTCGTTTTCCTTGTGTACTGTCTTCTTGTTTTCTTTGTGTACTCTCTTCTTGTTTTCCTTGTGTACTCTCTTCTCGTTTTCCTTGTGTACTCTCTTCTCGTTTTCCTTGAGGAATGTCTTCTCGTTTTCCTTGTGTACTCTCTTCTCTTCTCCCTTGTGTACTCTCTTCTTGCTTCCCTTGTGTACTCTCTTCTTGTTTTCTTTGTGTACTCTCTTCTTGCTTCCCTTGTGTACTCTCTTCTTGCTTCCCTTGTGTACTCTCTTCTCGTTTTCCTTGTGTACTCTCTTCTTGTGTTCCTTGTGTACTCTCTTCTTGTTTTTCTTGTGTACTCTCTTCTTGTGTTCCTTGTGTACTCTCTTCTCGTTTTCCTTGTGTACTCTCTTCTTGTTTTCCTTGTGTACTCTCTTCTCTTCTCCCTTGTGTACTCTCTTCTTGTTTCCCTTGTGTACTCTCTTCTTGTTTCCCTTGTGTACTCTCTTCTTGTTTTCCTTGTGTACTCTCTTCTCTTCTCCCTTGTGTACTCTCTTCTTGTTTCCCTTGTGTACTCTCTTCTTGTTTCCCTTGTGTACTCTCTTCTTGTGCATCATCTAATGCAATGCACCTGTTCCATCAGTACTCAGGTCTGCAACATTCCTGTCTGTGGAGGGGATCAATAAAGTTGATCCATTCATTTACATGATCTTTAACTTTACCTTTATCTACCTTCCCACAGATGGGCACCGTGCCACTCCAGGTGGCGTTGGGCAGGCAGGTCCTCTGGGGGCTGCCAGTCAGTGTGTAGGGTAGGTGGCACAGGTACTGAACAGCCAGGAGCTCATCCTCCGGACCGTACACAGAGAGGAGCTCCCCGTTCACGGGCCTCGCTGGCAACACACACACCTGACTCCTAGCAACTGGAAGGCAGAGAGAGAGAGAGAGAGAGAGAGAGAGAGAGAGAGAGAGAGAGAGAGAGAGAGAGAGAGAGAGACTAAGTATTGTCTTTGTAGAAATATTATATCAACCATCCCCAGTTTGGTCTGGACTCCTGAAATGACCCGTAGCCTTTTCCTGCAGTCAGTGACCAATAGCGCCCCCTTTTGGCCTCATGGGTGGAATGTTATATTTTAAATAAAAGATTTACAAAAAATTTAACTGATGAAAATCTAGTGTTTCTATGTCAAACAGTTTTGTTAAATGTCAGTCTCCTGTGCATATAAAGTGTAATATTGTAATGCAAACACAATATTGAAGACATTTCAACTCCATATCTGACATTGTCTTCTTTTTCTAAGCCCATAACCATGTGTGTGAGGTGAATACTTCTGTTTCAATGTAGATTTGTTTAAGAGTACCAAGAAACACTCTGTGTGACCCTGATATAACCCACCGCAGTAAAACGTTTTCCTCCCAGGAAGCAGTAGAGCTAGGTTTTATAATACCTGAATGATAATGAATAACTCACTTTGTTTGGGGAGGAAATTAGGTTATGGCTACCAGACGGATCACTAACCATTCTCACACAGTTGACCTGTGTAGCCTGGCAGACATGCACAGTGAAAAGACTGTACTGGGTTCAGCAAACAGGTTCCATGGTGCTGACAAGGGGAGGGGCTGCACGCTGCAAGGGAGCCGCAAATACAAAACAAACAGACAATTAGACAAATATTTCATGAATAATGAATAATAGGCTGAGCAACAGACAGGCTGACTGACAGACCTGCCTGGCTGATAGATTGAAATAATTTTAAATTATCTTGGCCAAAATGTAACCATATGCACCACATGCAACATCTATGCTAAAGTCTTGTTGATAATGGCAATAAAACCTGCCTGTAGCTACCTGAGCTCTGCTGAAAAGCGGCAAAGAAGCCATCAAAGTTGTTGTAGCCATCTGAGACAAACAGGACGTGCAGCCTGCTTCCAGAGGTTCTGATTGGTGGAGGCAGCTCATTCCCACAAAACCGGCCAATGACGGGGGAGCTCAGGCTGTCACCATCTCGCAGCTCCACGTAGTCATAGTGACAGTTGTGGTCAGGCTCCAGACTAAGCATGGAGAACCTGGGCGGAACCAAACAAGGTCTTTGTTATCATCATGTTTGGCTGTTAAGTAGGGTAAGATATTAATCTATGTAGTGTCCATATTAGGACATCATCTTACTACCCTTTAAAAAAAAAAAAATCAGTACGGATCCATGAAAGCTGTGACTGGATTGTGACAGACAACTTCCTCATAGAATACCATTCAACTTCATGAAAGCCAATGAGAGATTCAAAGAATTTGACAGTATAGTACAGTACAATCAATTCAGGGACCCACCTGAGCTCCACGTTCTCCCCTTTCTCTACCTGCACCCTCCACTCACAGTGCGCATTGATGGGGTAACTCTCCAGCATGATGTGGCCCTGGGCTCTACGAATCACCCCTCCACATGCTAGGGACAAGAACACATACTCTGAGCTCCCATAATGCAACACAAAATAACTATAGATTAGAACATAGATGTTTATAGCAAGTCATTCAAGACGAAGGATAATGAACAGTGTTGGGGGAAGCTCCTCTGAAAATATAGTTTACCAAGCTACCAATTACATCACATCGGCAGAAGTTGAGCTACACTGAAGTTATAAACACAGCTTTCTTAACTGAAGTTATAAACACAGCTTTCTTAACTGAAGTTATAAACACAGCTTTCTTAACTGAAGTTATAAACACAGCTTTCTTAACTGAAGTTATAAACACAGCTTTCTTAACTGAAGTTATAAACACAGCTTTCTTAACTGAAGTTATAAACACAGCTTTCTTAACTGAAGCTACTTTTGATATGATTTGATATATAAATATAAAATGTCATAGAATACATATTGCAAGAACAGATCACACTAGAGTCAGAAGATAACATAGTTTTTAATTTAGCCTATTAACCATACAAACTATGTTTCAAGTGAGAATTAGACAGGTCTGGTGAATTAGACAGGTCTGATGGATTAGACAGAGCTGATGGATTAGACAGGTCTGGTGAATTAGACAGGTCTGGTGAATTAGACAGGTCTGGTGAATTAGACAGGTCTGATGGATTAGACAGAGCTGATGGATTAGACAGAGCTGATGGATTAGACAGAGCTGATGGATTAGACAGGTCTGATGAATTAGACAGGTCTGATGAACTACACAGGTCTGATGAATTAAACAGGTCTGATGAATTAGACAGGTCTGATGAACTAGACATGTCTGATGGATTAGAGAGGTCTGATTAATTAAACAGGTCTGATGAATTAGACAGGTCTGATGAATTAGACAGGTCTGGTGAATTAGACAGGTCTGGTGAATTAGACAGGTCTGGTGAATTAGACAGGTCTGATGGATTAGACAGGTCTGATGGATTAGACAGGTCTGATGAATTAGACAATTCTGATTAATTAAACAGGTCTGATGAATTAGACAGGTCTGATGGATTAGACAGGTCTGATGAATTAGACAGGTCTGATGGATTAAACAGGTCTGATGGATTAGACAGGTCTGATGAATAAAACAGGTCTGGTGAATTAGACAGGTCTGGTGGATTAGACAGAGTTGATGGATTAGACAGAGTTGATGGATTAGACAGAGCTGATGGATTAGACAAAGTTGATGGATTAGACAGAGCTGATGGATTAGACAGAGTTGATGGATTAGACAGGTCTGGTGAATTAGACAGGTCTGGTGAATTAGACAGGTCTGATGAATTAGACAGGTCTGATGGATTAGACAGAGTTGATGGATTAGACAGAGTTGATGGATTAGACAGAGTTGATGGATTAGACAGGTCTGATGAATTAGACAGGTCTGGTGAATTAGACAGGTCTGGTGAATTAGACAGGTCTGGTGAATTAGACAGGTCTGATGGATTAGACAGAGTTGATGGATTAGACAGAGTTGATGGATTAGACAGAGTTGATGGATTAGACAGAGTTGATGGATTAGACAGAGCTGATGGATTAGACAAAGTTGATGGATTAGACAGAGCTGATGGATTAGACAGGTCTGATGAACTAGACATGTCTGATGGATTAGAGAGGTCTGATGAACTAGACATGTCTGATGGATTAGAGAGGTCTGATGAATTAAACAGGTCTGATGAATTAGACAGGTCTGATGAATTAGACAGGTCTGATGAACTAGACATGTCTGATGGATTAGAGAGGTCTGATGAATTAAACAGGTCTGATGAATTAGACAGGTCTGATGGATTAGACAGGTCTGATGAATTAGACAGGTCTGATGGATTAGACAGGTCTGATGGATTAGACAGGTCTGATGAATTAGACAGGTCTGATGAATAAAACAGGTCTGGTGAACTAGACAGGTCTGATGGATTAGACAGAGCTGATGGATTAGACAGAGCTGATGGATTAGACAGGTCTGGTGAATTAGGCAGGTCTGGTGAATTAGACAGGTCTGGTGAATTAGACAGGTCTGGTGAATTAGACAGGTCTGATGGATTAGACAGGTCTGATGGATTAGACAGGTCTGATGGATTAGACAGGTCTGGTGAATTAGACAGGTCTGGTGAATTAGACAGGTCTGATGAATTAGACAGGTCTGATGAATAAAACAGGTCTGGTGAATTAGACAGGTCTGATGGATTAGACAGAGTTGATGGATTAGACAGAGCTGATGGATTAGACAAAGTTGATGGATTAGACAGAGTTGATGGATTAGACAGAGCTGATGGATTAGACAGGTCTGGTGAATTAGACAGGTCTGGTGAATTAGACAGGTCTGGTGAATTAGACAGGTCTGATGAATTAGACAGGTCTGATGGATTAGACAGAGTTGATGGATTAGACAGAGTTGATGGATTAGACAGAGTTGATGGATTAGACAAAGTTGATGGATTAGACAGATCTGATGGATTAGACAGGTCTGGTGAATTAGACAGGTCTGGTGAATTAGACAGGTCTGGTGAATTAGACAGGTCTGATGAATTAGACAGGTCTGATGGATTAGACAGAGTTGATGGATTAGACAGAGTTGATGGATTAGACAGAGTTGATGGATTAGACAGGTCTGATGAATTAGACAGGTCTGGTGAATTAGACAGGTCTGGTGAATTAGACAGGTCTGGTGAATTAGACAGGTCTCGTGAATTAGACAGGTAGGATGCCAAAAAAAACAAGGAAATGATTGCCTAGTTCACATATTTTATTTTAGCAAAAAAAGTAGTGTGTAGTTCCAGTAGTTAGATACACCACTATATGACTAAAAAGTAGTGTGTCGTTCCAGTAGTTAGATACACCACTAACGTTAAATGGCTAAAAAGTAATTAACAACTGAAATGTTACCAACATTTCAATGTAGTTCACTACTCCCCAACACTGGCAATGAAACAAGTGAAAAACTCCCAAGGACTGTAATTTAGAAAATGCTCTACCCCTGAAACAGCTGACTCACTCTTGCAGTCTCCACCTGCCCAGCCCTGACGACAGTCCGTACAGAATCTCCCTCGGATGAAGAAATCATCCTTGGCCTCCCACGTCCCATTGTGACAGGTTTTACAGTTCTCAAACAGACTGCAGCCTGAGGGAAGAGGATAAACAGGGGCGCCAGGAGATCAGGTCAGTGTTCTGCAAGCAGCTAAATGACATGTAATTTCAACCAATGTTTTATCACGTTCAATGTTTTGGTTAATTTAAACGTTTATAAATCTGTAAGAAAAAGTGAATCCTTGTAATTACATCTTAACGTTAAAGCGTTATCAACATGTGAAGAATAAGAAGGCAAATGTCAGTGTACAAACAGTTGTATTGGGTAAGAAAGCTGGAAGGGAGTAAGAGGGAAGCAGTATAGGGCACATATTAAATAGAAGGAGACAGATGTCTCACAGGATGTAGAAATCTGAAGCGTCCGTTTAGAGCTTCTTCTCACCACCAAATTTGGTGATGGGAGGAAGTCCAGGGGCGGAACGTGGGAGAAAATGGAGTTAAATGAAACTTGGTGTCAATACAGTTCTCTTCCCAAATTACAATCTGTTATGAACAGAGTGGACTAAGTTTTGTATACTTGACCCTTTACCTAAGTTCCCAAAAATTGTTTTGTTTACAAGGAATGCAACGGCGAATTGAATTATTGCACGTGAACACTTCACAAAGAAGGTGTTACCTAGCAGAAATATGCAAATATATGCTAAAACAGGATCTCGCTAGGTCGTGCTTGGTTCTGCCCACCTCCATGCCTGTTCTGCCCAATATGCTTCATTTGCTCCCACTGGAAATGACAACGATGAGATGTTTTGGGGTTAGTTACCAGTATCTTTGGTAGAGGTCTGATAGGTTGTTTACCAGGGTGGATGATGCAGGGGTCACACTGGTCCAGTTGGTTGCGGCAGCAGGGGACGGAGTAGCCCACCCGTGCCCCCTGGGAAGGACATCTACACTGGATCAGCTGGTACTCACAACAGTCCCTACACATGTGGTTCCACTCTGAGCTGGGACACTTGTCATCCACCACACCTCTGGAATCTAAAAGCAATCAATCAGTCAATCAAATGTATTTCCTAAAGCCCATTTTAGCGTGGCAAGTAGCCTAACGGTTAGAGCATTGGGTCAGTAACCGAAAGGTTGCTAGATCGAATCCCCGAGCCCAGCAAGTTGAAGAATGTGCCCTTGAGCAAGGCACTGAACCCTAATTGCTGCAGGGTCACTGTTGACAATGGCTGACCCTGGTCGTGACCCCATTCCCTGAGGGTGTCTCAGGGTGTCAGGGCTTTGCGCTGCTGGTGGAGAAGTCAGGAGTATTGAACAAGTGCACACTTTATTATGGCAGTAGAGAAAATAACAGAAGAACGCAGCTTCTTGAAAACCTCCAGCCCACAAGGCAAAAGTATAAGGCGCGTGCAAAAAACACAGAAACATGAAAACCCAGTTTGGCGCGTAACGATAACCACGTAACACGGAACAATTACACACCAAGACATGGAGGGGAACAGAGGACTAAATACATGCAGTGTGATTATGGAATGAAAACCAGGTGTGTATGGAACAAGACAAAACAAATGGACACATGAGAAATGGATCGGCGATGGCTAGAAAGCCGGTGACGTCGATCTCCGAACGCCGCCCGAACAAGGAGAGGAGCCGACTTCGGCGGAAGTCGTGACACGGGGAGAGTTGGGATATACAAAAAGAAACACATTTCCAATTCACACCTGTATTAACACATACCTGCACAACACATGATACCCAACCTAAACTCAAAACAACAAGCTATGTCGTATCAAGTGAGTTTCACATAAAGAGACTGGCATGTTGTGAATCAAGGTAGCCTAGTGGTCAGAGCGTTGGACTAGTAACCGAAAGGTTGCAAGATCGAATCCCCGAGCTGACAAGGTAAAAATCTGTCGTTCTGTCCCTGAACAAGGCAGTTACCCCAGTGTTCTCCGGTAGGCCGTCATTGAAAATAAGAATTTGTTATTAACTGACTTGCCAAGTGAAATAAAAAAAACATGTCACGAGGCATGGCATTCATTTGTCTATGATTACTGCTTCTGTAAAATAACATGCTCTATTGTCTACATGAATGCACGTCTGCATTCATGACATGTACTTGCCAAAATAATATTTAGCTACAGTTTGAAAGCAACACAAAACAAGGACGCCTCGTCTGTACATACATTTGAATGTTTCCTCTCTGTACTGGAAGAATGTTTTTTTGGGGATAAAGTAATTTGTATGAAGCTTACTTCTGCTATCTCAGAGATCTGGTTATCATATTCATTTGACTAGGGCTCTATAACGCTACGTTTAACCTGGCAGACCAATTATAATATATCTTTTTCACTAATTGGTCTTTTGACCAATCAGATCAGCTCTTTTGCCAATGATTTGGACAAAATATCAGAATTGTGCTCCCTGTGTAAACGCAGCCATAGCTACATTAGTAGTTTGGGTCCTGGATGCTGAAACAGCCTTCTAGCAGTGTGTATAACAGACAATATGCCACGGGTATGATGCTAAACTAATTTGCAGTCGTATTTATGTTGGTAAACAGTTTATAATGGCAATATGGCACCTCAGGGGTTTGTGGTATATAGCCAATGTATCACTGCTAAGGGCTGTGTCGTAAGAACAGACTTTAGGTGTGGTATATTGGCCAAGATATAACAACTCCTCGGGCCTTATTGCTTAAGTATAGCATGTGTACACTGGAGGAGGGTTTAGGGTAGCAATCCTCTGTGAGACTATAATTGGTTAGATACCTCTCATCAACTTCCAGGTGCCTTGTGGCAAGTTCTATGTGATTCTATGCTGTGATTCTACAGTTCTCTGGTGACTAACTCTGATGAGTGGGTTAATCCTATTGGAACAGGGCTAATGTGCTTGAATCGTAAATTCATGGTTCACAGTTCACATCGTGCTCCCCCAGGGGTCATTACAATAGCAAGAAACCCCCCAAACCCAATCTGACCCTGTCTCGAGATGGTTCCAAAGACATGTCTTTAACCCTCTACAGACTAAACCCTGTCTAATCTGGGGTTCTACTATCTATATGGAATTGTTTTAAGAAGGTCACACGAAGGGTCAGTTATCTATTTGATTTGACATTTTAAGACCCCTTGAACTATAAAATACAATATAAAAACAAACAGTTGATGAAAAAATTTATTTCACCAAACTGCTCATACAAACACATCGAATAACAGATTCACTACATGGAACAACAGATGGTCCTCCCCCCAAAAAATATAAAGGAAGTTTGTTTCGAAGTGTCTGTCCTATATCTGAGAGAAACATTTGTTGTTGTTTTAGCATTAAGTCTCCATATATACCGCCATTCATTTTTCAACTGTTACCGGGGGACCTTCAGGCACGTCTTGTGAGGCCTGTGGGCGTCCTAGAGCATAACAACCACATGTACGTGTTCATGAGTCTCACATCCTATTAGTGTGTTGCCCAAACTGTTGGGACGCTACAGACAGAAGTCGGCAGATAAGCTGTACCGACTTCAGACGAGTTCTGATACGTTTTGTGGGGGTTGTAGAGCAAAACGGAGAACACCACCGTGTTCGTTAGAGTCTCATCTTTCCATAGAGGGGTCAGGCCAAACTCTTCGGATGCTACAGACAATTTTGTGAGAAGACCAATTTTCGAGATGTCTCATGGTCTGACAAATATCTAGCTCTGTCACCTTTCACCGCAGATTCGGAAGTGCAACACTGGCGGATTGAAATATATCTAGGCGAACAGATATCTCTAGTTTAAACTGACGTCTTTTTACAGGGATTATTTTGTTATGCTAATTTGATTTCTAGGGGGTTTAATAGAGTCCTACAGTCATACATATTCTCATTACAGTCTGGTCAAAATGAGTGTGGCAATACATAGACAATGTCCCCAGCTTTCTAACAGCAGGAAACTTAGAATCCAGACTTGACTAGGTCAGTGACTAGAGAAGTTATAACCCAGACATGACTAGGTCAGTGACTAGAGAAGTTAAAACTCAGACATGACTAGGTATGTGACTATAGAAGTTATAACCCAGACTTGACTAGGTATGTGACTAGAGAAGTTAGAACTCAGACTTGACTAGGTATGTGACTAGAGAAGTTATAACCCAGACTTGACTAGGTCAGTGACTA